>NC_057801.1:583338378-583638378 GCF_018294505.1 Triticum aestivum | reverse complement strand
AGAGAGAGATGCTCTTTGTTTAACTTTATTATGACTAACTTTATATGTAGTATAAAAATATAAAAATTCACAGTGCGGAATAAATATCATTGTGGGCACCATGCAATGAAAATTAACATTCATACTCCTACATATAATTTGTAATGTTGTATATATGTAGAACTTCTAAAATAATTTTTTGGCCACACTTTATTCAAAGGGAATGTTGTATGAGAAATAATTGTGAAGAGAAGGCTTTTTAGATCAATGGGGTACGTGATTTAACATGTGTGAATGTGTAGTTGATGTATTTAGCAGGGCCTAGAGAGGTATGTGTGTGTATTACATATTCGAGAGAGGCATGGATAGAGGGGACGGCGGGGGGAGGGGCGTGGGAGAGATAGCATGAGAAATGAGAGAGGTCTAGAGAGAGAGACGAATATGATGTCACGGTGAGAGATTCCCTTGAGTGTGTATATGCAAGGGGGAGGGGATAGAGGCACGAGGAGAATTTTTTTGTGTGATGTCTGTGTTGGTATGTGTGGGTGTGAGAAGATAACGAGACCTGGGGGGAGAGGGTGTGTCACCGCGTGAGGTCCGGTGGGCCGAGGTGAGGCCCTTGGTTTGGTTCCATCCTGCGCCACATTGGTCGGCCCGTGACGCATTTAGGGAGACCCATGGATGACTAGTCGTACAAGACAAAGATAGCAGAACCGTGAAGGACTCTGTGTCCACTGACAAAGCCGGCTAGGATTTGTAACCCTAGGTCCTCAGACTAAGGTAACCCCTTATCTCTGATATTACTATTCATCCAACCTAACTTTAAGGGGCATCCTACATAATGCTCTGCTAGAATCATACTCGTCGATTAGGAAGATAGGTGTGAGACAATGTGTGAGAGACGGGCCTAAAGATAATGTGTGTACACGAGACACGTAGGCAGGTCTATGTATATAGAAATGGGTCGATGGGGATTGTGCGTGTGTATGCTTGTGAGAGGAAGAGTGCTTGTGATAAAGGTTAGTGAAAACAGTCGTAAATGGTTACGAGAGGGAGGGAGGGTTATATCGAGAGCATGTCTGCGAGAAAGACACCTCGGGAGAGAGTGTGTGAGCATGTGTGATAGACCATCGATGGAGAGTGAAACTACACGTAGAAGACTGATGTACACATTGATTAAAGATATAAACTGTATCCAAATATTAGGATGGGATCATGATATTTGCAATTCGCGTAAGGAACGGTCATTGATCCATCACACATCTAGACTATCTAATTTGAGCATGTCTATGTTATTATTCGACATAATTGATCCACATAGTTAGCATTTTGAACTCGAGACAATGCATCGCTTTAGCAATCGAATATAAACGTGAGTATAGTTCATGTTGTGTGTGTAAAGCACATTATACATACAGAAGTTACACAATGAACAATATAAATAGCTAGCTATAAACTAGCATATATTTTGAATTCAACTTAAGGTGGTTTAAAAAATTCGAATTCAACATGAAGTCCATTCAATTATTTGAATTCGATATCATGGCATTTGTAAATCATACCTAAATTACGGGGGCACCAATTTTTGCTCTGCTTTTGTACATAATAGCATATATAGTCGGTACAAAATAGATTCAAATTTAGCTCCTCCATTCCAAAATAATTGTAGTTGTAGGATTTTCAAGTGTCAAAATTTCAAAAAGAAGCAGATAATTTAATGTGGTTTTCAAACATACATGGTCAAATTTAACGTTGTCTATTTAGGTCAATCCTCAAAGTTCCAGAGTACCCTAAACGTGAATGCTTCTGTTTCAAAATTTTGAACGAAGCGCCAAAAGAGCCTCTACTCTCCCGAAACCGCGTGAGACCAATGTTTAGTAGTAGAAGGAAATTACTTTTCTAACTCCGACCCGTGAAACCTACTGGCCCGATGTCCAAAGGTTTAAAGCGGGGTAGGTTTGTAGCTTCATCTAGACGCCACGCAACCGCCTCCAGAAAACATTCATACACAATGGTTGCCTAAGCACACATGCGCGCAGCCGAAATCGCTCCCGCCCACTATTTGGGACACCTGGGACTACCATCCTACCCCCGACAGGCAGTAGGTCCAAAGTTTAAGAGGGGGGCAAACTTTGTACTTTCCCCAAATTTCAAACAAGTGTATCCCATCTGTTCAAAAAAGCCAAAAACAAGCGCGTCCTAGACCGAAACATGGTTCTCCCTTACCCCCCCCTCCCGCGTCTGATTCCCCATTCGTACTCTGTGGGCGCCAAAACTACCTCTCCACCAGCCACGAAACCCCGGCGTCCTCCGTCCACCACCCCATCCCACCCATCAACCGCCGCCCTCCTCCATCACGCCGAAGCCGATACCCCGACGTCATCGTCCACCGCAACCTCAACCGCAATGCCCTCCACGGCTAGTAGTTCAAGTCGAGGATGAGTTGTCCATACCCGAGCCAGTTAAACCATGCCGTCCTGCGCCTCACTGCTGCCGCTCCAACTTCGCCACCGTCCACCGCACCGGAGCTGTTCCTTCTATGTCGTCCTTCGCCGCCTCGGATCTGCTTCCCCTCCACCGACATACGGCCACGGCAACACAGTCAACAATTTGTCCATGGGTTCGTCCAAGGCTGCACCCTCCCCCAAAACATCGGTTCCCCCGGCAAAAAGAAGAAAATCGCCGCGACATATGAAGGACACAACACTGCAACCAAAAATGGTACTCCTATTCCCTTATTTGTGCAAATTTTACGTGTCTGCTTGCATGGTATTCATCCCACAGAAGACACTAATTGACTGCTTCTTCTTGATACTAGATGTTCCTAGTAACTCGCAATGCACAAGGTTTCTCCTCATATACTATTTCACCTTAGCTAGAGGTTTCTCGCCCCCTGGATTTCAATTCCTGGTCAGTTGATTCCCAATTAACGGAAGCATTCCCCGGTGTAACAGGCGCTAGTCCGCCTATTACGTCGGGGAAGCAATGCCTCAGTGTTTATCTTAGGGGCGTGTGGGGCCTAGAGCTGCTGGTGCCTGATCTGGAGGTCGGTCCGGATTAAAGGGATGGTCTGGGGGCGCTGCCAAGCACAACGGTGGCGTGAGGTCGAGGGGAGGGCGAGGCGGTAGAGGCAGGGATCTGGGCCGGTGGTCGCTGGCGGTTCGACAAAGATCATCAACAGTGACTAGCAGGAGGTAGACGAAGGCCATCTACCCATTCTTTATAGATCAGATGGTTCATAAAAAATCGACTGACCTATTTATTTTCAATCGGCTGTTATTTTGATAGCACCACATGTGGTGGTGTGCTGGAGGAGTACCTGCATTTCCCAACCATCATTGTGCTTATATATTACAAAATCATACGGAGTAGAATCTAATTTTGTTTGCCATGCAATGTTGTAGAGCTATCATATGTCTCCTGTCATTTATTTTTCAGCCACCTGCTATCTGCTACTTTTACAATGCACTAGTTCTGCACACACTTCACCCATACTCTCACTATTATGTTTTTATGCAAGGGTATTTCAGACTCTACTGCCTTGACAGAAGTAGAAAAGTAAAGAGAGAAGTCGCTCCAGCGTGGTATGCGGCTAGGCCAGACACGTTTCAGCCTTATAAAGGGTGCAGTGTCAGCAGATGGAGACGGTAAACATAGCTCTGGAGTTTATGACCTCGCTCGCCATGAACCACCATCCCACGTGCTTGCTTTAACTTCACGGTGTCATATGTGGTTGCATGCTACATATGGTGTCTAGCTTGTATTCGAAAGGCCGAAGTCGGTCTTTATTAAGATAAGGAAAGATATTTTTTACATGAACCACCATCCCGGGAGCACCAGAAGAAAAATAGCTAGCCAGGGCACTGGCCGAGCCGGTGACAAGCCCAGCACAGACGGGCATCACCTGGAAGCCAACTAAAAAGCCACGATGGTGGCGAAGCAGCCCACCTCCCACTAGGCTCTCAGGTCCTCGATGATCATGCTCACCACTCCTGCCGGATGTCTAGCTTGTATTGCTTCCAATTTGGTTAAATTGCATCTGCTTAGCTTACACATTATACCTTTGAATATGACATGCCTTCCTGTTTTTTGTACATACTAGTACATTTGTCTATTAACCATGTTCTTACATCAAACTAATGTTCTTGCGTATCTGTGACACCCCAAAATTTTAACCTTGTTTTATTAATTAAAATTTTGCCAGGAAACTTAAACTTTTATTTTCTGGATTTCCTTTTGATTTCAGAACCATTCTCTTTCTTATTATTATGGAGTTTTTACCCCAAGTGAAAACTTTTCAGTCATTATTAAACTAATTTTCCACCCTTAAGAAAAACAATTCTTTTATCAGTGGGATTATTTGTACAATTATTTTTCCCTGAGCTTTATTTCTCAAAAAAAATGGTTTTTTCAAGGTTTTAGGGTTCCATTTGCACTGCAACCCTTTGATAAATTTATTTAAAATTCCAACCAAAATTTGGGGATGACATATGATGTCCCTAAATCACTTTTATGCAAAAATAACCTTTGGTCATTTGGAGATTTTCAGTTTTATCCCTAGTTTTTAAATCTGGTCAAAATTCACTTTTGCACTGCAACCTATTTAAATATTTCTTTAAAACTTCCACCAAAATTAGGGGATGTCAGTAGGGGTATATTATTCACCTTTATGCAAAAACCTCTTATTGATCTTTGAAAATTTTGAGTGAATCAACCTCTTTTTCATTCTGGTCCAGCATGATGATTTGTACTGCAACCATATTTTAACTTGCCCTTTTTGTTGTGATCCCTTTTCCTACTTATCGCCCATCCTACAAAACCCTTAAGTCCTGGAGAGTGGAACCATTGGAGGACTTTAAGTGCTTGCAATCATGCCCTTTTCTTTCTGTCCAAAACTGGAGATTTGCAAAACTTGCACTAGCAAGTTTCTTCTTTTGCCCAAATGACCTTACCACCCTCTTTTGCATCTAAAGAGAACCCAACCTGGAGATTCTGGCCACCCCAAGAAATGCCTTAGTGCCCTTGGCATTTTGTCAAACACCTTATGGGCATGATCGGTTTTGGCATAGTTTCTGGTTTGTGCAATGGACTTGCTTCCTTTGCCTAACCACCTTGTCCACTAAACTCCTAGCTACTCCTAACCTAGGTCTGTTAATTGCCAACCTCACCCAAGCTATGTGGCATGCAATGGCATTTCGCCGAGCACCTGGTGGGCGTGCTCTGGGCGCGCCCAGAGCGCGCGTTTTGCACGTGCCGCGCCCGAGCCGCCGCGCCCCTGGCCTGTTCCCCGAGCATATCCAAACCCTCTGCCGCTCGCAGCGTAGGTCCAAGCCTCGACCCGTACTCCCTCACGAGCACCACAGCCCCTTGCCACGTCTCCGGAAAGCCAGAAGCTAGCCACCACTGCCGCCCGACAGCCTCTGCACTGGTCGGTGCCGCCCGAGCCACTCCCGCTCGCCAGCTCGCCCCTGGAGCAGTGCCCGCTCGTCCGCTAGCTCCTGCCGCCATCCCCAGCCTCGACACGGCGCCCTGCAAGCTACAGAACGGAGGTCGCCGACGATCTTATCCACGGCCGCCGCAAACCGACCTCGTTATGCTATAAAAGGAGGCCCCCGAGCTCGTCCGACGACTCAGGAAGCCTCAGTCCACTCCCATAGCACCCCTCAGCCAGCAATCGTCGGGGGGAAGCCGTCTTCCCCGACTCCGGCCGGTTCGGCCGCCGCCACGTCCCAGCTCTGTTCACCGCAACCAAAGCCCCTCCCGTCCGTCCAACGCCACCACCAGACTCCACATGATCTTGTGGAGCCGCCTAGACCATCAGCCTCGACGGAGAGCCACCGTAGCGCGGATCCCCAATCATGCCCGAAGCCTTCTTCGCCACGAAGCTCGTCGCCGGCGACTCCGTCCACGTCGGCGACCATGGCGGGTACCCACGGGTTCGTCTCGACCACCGGAGCACACCCATGTGCTCAAATCACCAAGGGATGCCTCCATTCGCCGGCGAGCCTCGCCGGAGCTCCGCCTCTGTTTGGTCGGAGGAGACGACGCGCGCGTGGACTGGTCAAACCTGACCAGTGGGCCAGGCGGGCCCACTGTCAGTGACCCAGCGCCGGTCCATGAAGGCGTAAGTGGAAATGTATTTCTAGAGTACGTCTTCGACGTGTACCGTTTCCTTTTCTTTTTCTGTTTTATTTTAAAACCAGAAATTTGACTAAACTTTGACTGGCTATATCTTTTTAAATAAAACTCCGAATGAGTTGATTCTTTTTCCTACCTCTCTCAAATTTAGTCTAGTTTATTTTAAGATTTATTTGAAACAAATTCAGACAACTTCTTTGTACTGTTTTTGAAGTATGTGTTATTTGAATATTTTCAAAATAGGAATTTTGGAGAAGAAGAAAACTTTCAAAAGTTTTAGGATGCACCCTGCCTCTACAGAACTGGAAGGCAAGCATTCTGAACCCTGGCATAATATTTTTGTGTGTTTGTTGGCACGCTTATAACATCGCCCTAATACGGAGAACGTGTTATTTTATGTGGTGACACGATCATTTGCTTGAATTGCATATTAGTGATTTCCTTGATGTTGGAAATGAATATACTTGTGATGGTAATCATCCTCATGTGCCTTGCATGCATGCCGGAAAAGAATCCTGGAAAGCCTCTGCCTTGGGTAGTTGTGGGCTAGTCGCCGGTCTCCGTCGGGGCGGTTATGTTCGGTATGGCATAGTAAGGTATAATGAGTGGTGATTCTGTTGGTTGAAATATTTTTGTTACACATATCATGCAGGAAATTTATAAACCTCCTGAGTCGACCGTAGATCGAGTCTTGTTCCAGTAACCCCCATACTTACTTTCATACTACCACTTGTCCCTGTCGCAGGTAGGGTACGGTTCAGTAGGTTGTTAACCCCTTTCTTGGCACACGTCGTACAGAGAGGCCACGGTGGAAGATACCGACTACAGCCGGTAGGTAGGCCACCTGGTCCGGGGGCATGGGTGTTTCCGGTTGGGACCGAAAGGGGGGCACCCCTTAGAGCGTGCGTCATAAATTTGATCCCATGCTATGCGAGGTTGTAGCCTCCCCACTTAGAGTTTTACTTGACAAGTGTCGTGGGTGATTCCAGACACCGGTAGGCTAAACTGGTGTGTGCAAGTCAGGTGTGTTTTCAATTAAAAGACTGTAGACGGAATTAGTCCTGATGGACTAAAGGAATCTGTTACTCGTGGGTAAATAGTACACCCTCTGCAGAGATAATATCTATTCGAATAGTCGTGTCCATGGTTAAGGACTACAGTCTGGGTCGGGTCAAGTGTCGGTCTTAGTGTCAGTCTTTGGAGGAGAAACTACTAAGTCAGAACATTAATTATGACTGGTGACATATGATGATTATGATTATTATTATTGTGGACCAACTATTTTCATTACTTGATTTATTGAGTATCCCTGGGACGGTTCTACCTCCTGGATATTCACTATGGTTGTTTCCTTTATACGCCCTTTATGTGGTGTCGCACAGACGCCCGACTGTGGCATGCTTGTTATTTGCTTACCTTATAAGCCCTGTATGTGGTGTCGCTTCGACGCCCGACTGAGGCATGTTTCATATCATGATCCTTTCGAGGCGTCGCTTCAGACACCCGATCGGTGCATGTCACTTCTACTCCATTATTGCATATTCATGTTGCATATAAATTACCTGCTTGCATGCATCATGGATTTTATTTTATGACTGACGTTATGAGCATAGGATAATTCAGAGCATGATTATCGTTTGTTATATTATATCCGTGTTCATAATGTTTGCGAGTACATTCAAAGTACTCACTGGCTTATCCCTGGCTATTATCTTCGCCAGATTTCTTGCATGGAGAGGAGCGTTGCGATGACAGCCTTGGAACCTAAGCAACGGTGATATCAGCCTCGTGAAGATAGGAGTTAACCTGGTCAGCTGTTCCTGTTGGGAAATGGAGCCCCATAGACACCGATGATCCAAAAACCGCTTCCGCCATCAACCACTAGAAAACATTTGTTGTACTCATAGGCCAGAATGGTCTTGTACTACATATTTTGTATTTTGCTTGGAATTTCTGTATCAAGTTGGTGCCTCATCAGCTAACGGTAATCCTGGGGCTGGTGAGCATAAGGGCCATTTTCTGGAAATTAATACCCGAAAAACCGGTCCTGATAGTATCCCTCATCAATCACTTATGATGAGACAGTCACCCTAGTGGGTTAATTTGAGAAAAGATCCTCTTTTGAAGAATGCAATGTCAGCCTCCCCACATGATTCTCAAGAAACAACAAGGCTAGATGAAGATAGTGAATGTAGCTCTGCGGGTGCTTTCTCTAACTTGGCAGCGTGATATGTGGTTGCATGCTGCATATGGTGTCTAGACTGTAATTCTTCCAATCTGGTTAAATTGCATGTGCTATTCTGCTTAGTTTATACATTATACCTCTTAATGTGACATGCCTTCCAGTTTTTAGTACATAGTACATCTGTCCATTAAGCATGTCCTTACATAAAACTATTGTTTTTTTGAATCCCGCATGAATCAATATAACGAGACACCTTCAGTATATGCAGTGTGATATTAGTTGCATCTTTCATATGATTTATAGCATGTGCTGCTTATAATTTGTTGAAACGCCATTTATGATGGGACGCTTTTAACTTGGCAGAGTCATATTGGTTGCATCTTTCATGTGGTGTCTAGCTTGCATTGCTTCTTTTTTTGTTGAAATGGCTTCTGCTTAGTTTACACAAACAGTTGTGAATATGCCATGCCGTCCTGTTTTCGTACATATTCCATCCTGGTATCATGTGTTTGCCTTACATCAAAGTAGTGATTGTCAGTACCATGCATGAATGAGTTCTAAAGAGTGAATTTTATTGCTTTTTCTTGTCAGTTTTACTTGACAATTCAAAATCAATAAAGTGGAAGGAAAGTAGCAAGGCAGCGGCTATAAGTGCTCCTTCCAAACGGAGGGCCTCTACAGATTCTACTCCGCCACCCCCCCCCCCCCCCCCACCAGAAGATTTGCAAGACAACACATGCATAGACACTCAACGTAGTTGTGTTGATGATGAGCATGTATCCCCTAGTGCACCATCACAAGTGCTCCCTCTAATTTGGCACTGTTATATGTGGTTGCATGTTATGTAGTCTATCTTGTATTGCTTCTAATTTTGTTTTTTGTTTTTTTAGAACTGATGATAGTGAGTAACTCTCACTGCCTTTATATTAAAATAAATAAGGTTAGGGGGGTTAGAGTGTCCAGGACTGTACAAAATTACATGTTGTGAGAGAGGGGGTGTGGGGGGGGGTTAGCTATACAACTCAACAGAACAGAAAATCAAAGCAAGTTGACAATCGAAATGATGCAGGGGGCCAGCTCCTGCTTTGATCTATGAACCAGCATAGCAAAATCCTTCTTGAATCTGTTCTTCCAGGAACCAAAGGAAGGCTGAATCCCTCTGAAGTGTTTGTCATTCCTCTCCTTCCAGATCCCCCAAGCAGCAACTGTGAAGACTTCTAAAAACATCGGCCTTGTCCACCTGTTCTTACCCTCATGCACCATTTTAATCCAGTCAGGGTCATTTGGCCAATGTATCCCCAGTGCAGCCCAGAATCCCTTACTGAAAGGGCAAGTGAAAAAGAGATGAACAATGTCTTCCTCGGGCGGCTGGTTACAGAGAAGACAGGCATAGTTATCATTATGGATTCTGAAATGTCTTCGCCGAAGCATATTCCTGGTATTCAGCCTGTCAGCCAACAACAACCACAGAAACACCTTCCATTGCATTGTGCACTTGGTTTTCCAAATCCAACCAAAGATCTCATCCGCTTGAACCTGACTAAAGCAGTGTTCATAATATTTGGAAGATCCGAAGTTTGTTCCCCCCCCCAAACACAAGACCACACATCCCTGTCCTCAGCCAATGATATTTCAAGGGTTTCTGACTGAATTTGAATTACGTCATTCTTAGCCTCCAAAGATAAAGGCAGGTGGAACACCTCTCCCAGTCTTTCCGAAGACAGAAGATGTCTTACAGACACATCTGGATCTCGAGCAAATGAAAATGCTCTCGGGTATCTGTCTTGAAGAGTATCCGTGTTCCAATTGTCCTTCTAGAACAAGATTGTGAAACCAGAAAACACTTCTGATTTAGTGAATCCTCTGTATATATCAGATATTGACATGAGGTCTCTCCACCAGAAGGATCCACACGGGTCAGAGGCATGAGGTATTTTATCCACATAGTATGTATCCCAAATCAGATTGACCCATGGAACATCATGTTTGTTATAAAACTTGTGAAGTTGTTTTAACAGGAGCCCTTGGTTTTGGGTTTTAAGGTCAATGATCCCCAGGCCACCTTTACTCTTGGGTTTGCACACCATATCCCAAGCTGCCAAGGAGCCGCCCTTGGTCCCATCGTCGGACTTTCTCACCCAAAGACACGACCTCCTCAACTTATCAATGTGCTCAATGATTCTAGGGTTTATCTTGATGGAACACATGGCATAAACAACCAAGGAAATGACCACAGAGTTGAGCAGCGTAAGCTTGGATCCATAGTCCAGAAGCGAGACTGCAGCAGGCATCTTATGCTGAACGGAGGCTACCATTGGCATCAAATCATTCAAACTCGGGCGCGTGGTGCCCATGGGCAGGCCCAAATACGTGAACGGCATGGTGCCAATGGAGCAACCCAAATTGCAGCAATTTCCCCTGCCAGCACCAGATCAGAGTTGATGGGCACTAAAGTCGACTTGTGGAAGTTTATTTTTAGGCCCACCAACTTCGCGTAGTCAACTAGGATGGACTTCAGAACTTGCGCTTGCGAGACAAAAGCCGGGAGCACAGCAATCGTGTCGTATGCATATTGAATAACGGGGTAATTGCTGTCAGAAGTGGGGAGAGGTAGTTGTAGCAGTCCATTCCGTGTGGCATCATTGATCGCTGACTGTAGCAGGTCCGCTGCGAGAACAAAGATCAGAGGGGACAAAGGATCTCCCTGCCGGACCCCACAAAGGCAATCAAACTGTTTCCCTGGGGTTCCATTGAGCAAGACCGAAGAGCTACCAGAGGAGAAGATGCATTTGATCCATCCCAACCACCTCTCATCGAAACCCATATGTTTCATGATCTCAATCATTGGTTCATGCTGGATGGTATCGAAGGCCTTCGCAAAGTCGAGTTTCAAGATGCAACAAGCTCTTCCCGACGACTGGCACTGGTGTATGTATTCAAACGCCCAAGCCAGGTAGTCCTGGATCGATCTCCCCTTCAAAAAACTGTATTGGTTCCGATGTATGATTTTGAGAACCATCTTCTGCAGTCGGTTAGCCAGCAATTTAGTTATCAATTTCAGACAACAATTTAGCAGTGTGATGGGTCTGAAATCATTAGCGGTTTTTGGCGATTGGGTTTTTGGGATGAGAGTTATGAAACCCGAGTTCAGACTCCTGAGATCAATGGCACCATCATAGAAATCATTGCATAGTATAGAAGTCATGTTTGATAATGTGCCAGCACGATTTCAGAAAACACCCGTTGAAGCCATCCGGGCCGGGTTCTCTATTCGATGGCATCTCTCTAACAACTCTGTCAATCTCCTCGTGTGTGAAAGGCGTGGTTAGTTCCTCCAGTCCCTCCACCTTTTTAATGATTCTAGCCAAATCAAATTTCATTTCAAACTCTCCTTTCGTGCCCAATCTCTCCCTGTATGTACTGAACAACTCATTGGCTTTACCCAAATGATCCGTTACTACCGTACCGTCCTGAAGTTTCAGCGAGGATATGGAGTTCTTGCGATATCGTTCTGAGGCCGCAGAATGAAAGAATTTGGTGTTGTCACCTCCGCAAGAAAACCATCGGACCGTATACCTCTTTTTCCAATATTCTCGTTTATAGTCAAGAAGGGTGACTAGGTGGTTTTTGAGAATTTCTCTGAAGTTTTCTTCCGGCACTGCGAGTGATCTTTTGTCCTCGATATTGTCAAGTTCCAGGAGAGCCCAGTTGGTGTTATCAACACACAGATTCAGCCTAGAGATCTGTTTCCTCTAACGCTTAAGGGCGTACCTTAGATTCTTAAGTTTCTTGCACAAGAGTTGAGCTGAATTCGGTGCAAAGCAATGTTTCTCCCAGGTGGATCGAACCAGCTCAAAAAAGCCCGGATGAGAAATCCAGAAGTTTTCAAACCTAAATATCTTACTCTTAGGGACCGAGGATTCAATCTGCTTACTTTACACATTATACTTGTGAATAAGACATGTGTTCTTATTTCTAGAACATACAATATCTGTCTATCACATCATGTTCTTACATCAAAGTACTACTGTTGTGTAACCTGCAACAATCACTTATCATAAGACACGTTTGACTTGGGAGTGTGATATAGGTTACATCTTGCATTCTTTTCTAGCTTGTACTACTTCTAATTTGTTGAAATGGCACTTATGATGAGACAGTTAGTGTCTAGCTTTCATTGCTTCTAATTTGTTGAAATGTCTTCTCCTTAGTTTACACATCATAAGCTGTGAATATGCAGTGGCACTAATGACGAGAGACCTTTAACTTGGTAGTAATGTTGGGGATATAACTACTGGGTGTAAACCGCCCAGGAGGGGCCGGTTCACCTTCAACTCCACTAAAGCCCATGAAGACCTGAAAGATGGCACTTTACTGATGAAGCTAGAGGCCCAAAGCCCAAAGGCGGATTAGGGCCCATAGTGGTAAACCACCATAGTTGTATAACTTGTATTGTAAGTTAGGGAGGTAGAGACCGAGCGGGACACTTGTATGAGCCGGCCTCGGAACTCTGTAAACCGGCCGGGCGTCAACCCATGTATATAAAGGGATGACCCGGCGGCGGTTCAGGAACAAGAAACAACAACTCGAAAGCCAGGCATAGCGTGTTTGCTCCCTGGTAATCGAAACCCCAATAATCCCATCACAACTAGACGTAGGCTTTTACCTTCATTGAAGGGGCCGAACTAGTATAAAATTCCCGTGTCCTTTTCCGGTTTAACCCCTTTAAGCTAACCCGTCGCGATGGCTCCACGACTAAGTCCTTTCACAAGGACATCTGACGTGATATTTCCACGATAGTTGGCGCCCACCGTGGGGCGATTGCACGATGATTTCGAGTTCTTGAAGGGCAACTTTGAAGGACTCAAAGGGTACGCGGTTGGCCGGATGACCAAGAGTCATTGCGGCAAGCTCTACATCGACGATGCAGGGTGGGGCCCCGAGGCCGGCTCAATTGAGTATGGGTACCGGGTTCCCTTTGGCAGAATTCACGTTTTCATCGGCAAGATCGGCGAAACGGGCCATGAGCCGGACATCTGCAGCGACCTCGTCGAGACGGCTCAGTGTGCTAGCCCCGCTCAGATTCAGCCCGCGATGAAGCATGCGTTCGTAGGATGTGTCCACGGGATCGGATCTGAACTAGTGTCCAAAGGTGAGACGGTCGCTTATTCCGACGGCGAATCATCCACTGGCGAAACCGAGTCCCTGTACCAAGTTCATGACGGTGTGTTCGAAGGGTATTCCAATGGCACTAGTATTCCGGAATTTCTTGAACCGCCAAACCGAGTCGCAATCTTCATGGCCGGAATACAGCCAACTTTGCAAAATTCTACTACGGCGGCATCCGGACCAACAGCTAGGGCAGGAGGCCCCGCGCGCCGGCCGGCTCAAGTTATGTCTGGTTTGTTGGACGCCTAGACGACGTTATTGGCCACAACAGTTACCCCGGAGACTCAAGATCGGCATAACGTAGAGGTCGCGAAGTTACGGGATCAGATAACTCAGGCCAAAGAGGACTTGACGGCTAAGGAGACCGGGATGGCTGAGGAATGGGCCGCTTTAGATGCCTAGGCGCAGAGGATTCAAGCCGATAATTATCGACTTTTGTTGGATCAAAACGCCTCGAACGAAGTGTTGAGGAGGAGACATCAGTCTTGCTGCCGACGGATTATAATGCAATGAACCTCTTCAGATGATGGGTCCACCTCGACGAACAGACAACCCTCCGCGGTATACCACACCCCCGCCGGGTCACTTCTCTACCCCTTTGGATAATATGATAGCAGCAGCATCCCGGTTGGCAGCTATTCCGATGGAGGGTGAATCGCCAGCAGCAGTTGAGACACGGCGGGCCAGGGATCTTCTTCAAACTGCTATGGCGCAGTAGCAGGCTTACTCATATAGCCGAGACAGGATTCACACGACCCCACGTCCGAGCAAAAGCTATAGCAGGCATATAGATGAACCGGAGGTGTCCAGCAGTGCGCGGCGCTGTACTGTCCCTCAAGGACCCAATCCGGCACGTGGTGAAGTGAACGCTCAGAATGTGGTGGATAATGGCAGAGCATGAAGGGAGGCCGCTTTAGCAGCACAATATGTGGGTCGTTATCAACCCGCCCCGGTTCAGCCAGCAGTGTCAGTAGACCGAGGCACCAGGCTTGCCTTCAGTTCCTGGAGAGTACCGTGTCTCATTCCGGATCTCCGTAATGTGCGGCTGCCTATGGATTTCAAGGGTCCACGTAAGGTGCCTAATTACACCGCCAATCATCCACCTGAGGTGTGGGTTGAAAGTTATGAGATCGCGATGGAGATGCTGGATGTGGATGAAGCAGCTTGTGCAAAATACTTCACAATGATGTTGGAAGGGACGGCCCGTACATGGTTGAAGAACCTGCCAGCTAACTCCATCGAGTCATGGGACCAATTAAAGGCCCGGTTTATAGCAAATTTCAAGGATACATGCAAACAGCCTATGTCCATTGTGGATCTGGATGCCTGTGTTCAAGGAGAGAACGAGTCAACAACTCATTGGGTGCGCTGGGTTTCAGAAGTTTTGCACTTGTTGGACCGGATTAACGCTGGCCAGGCAATCGTAACATTGGAGCGTAATTGCCGGTTTAAGTCACTGAAGATGAAGTTGGGACGGCTTAAGCGCCACTGCAATGACATGGGAACACTTATGGCAGCCTTGGTTAAGTATGCCAATTCTGATAATACCAAGGATCCCAATTATGATGAGGAGAAACCGGAGAAGGGAAAGAAGAACGGAGGTGCAAAGGGACAGCAGCACAACCAAGGGGGCCATGGTAATAATGGTAAGCGCAAAGCGGATAATTTAGATTTTGTGGCTAATGCTAATGTTCACCGTTGTAAAGGTAAACCACCCCAGCGCGGTGGCGGTATGAATCTGGAACAACTATTAAACCAGCCCTGCCCAAAGCATGGGACCAAGGAGGTTCCAGCAACACATCTTTGGAAGGATTCTTTCATCATGAAGGAGTTCAAAAACTCTTATCTCTTCCGGTACGATCAGGGCCCGTTGGGCGGTTCAGGTCCAGGCTTTGGTGGTGGCAGCGGTTCAAACTCTGGATTTCAGAATAATCAGGGTAACCAGAATAACCAAGGCGGTAATAACCAACAGAATAATCGGGGGAATCATCAGCAATCAGGTTTTCAAAGTCATCCAAAATAGTTGAATGGTGGGTAGTATCATGTGTTCACTACTAGTTTGTGCAAGCGCGACCAGAAGCTTCACAAGAGGGCACTTAATGCTGTTGAACCGGCAGTGCCACGTTATTTGCGGGGGTCCGAGCAGCCCATCGTGGGGAGCAGAGAGGATCATCCACCCCGGGTTGACAATCCGGGTCATCTGGCTTTGGTGGTGGCACCTCAGGTGGGAGGTTATAAATTTACCAAGGTACTGATGGATGGAGGGAGCAATATCAACATCCTATATTATGAGACCTTCCGTCGCATGGGGTTGACAGACAAGAGTCTTAAACCGTCAAACACTGTTTTTCATGGTGTAGTACCAGGTAAATCGGCATATCCTGTGGGCAAGATCTCTTTGGAGGTTGTGTTTGGAGATGAGCACGATTCTAGGTCTGAAACATTGAGCTTTGAAGTGGTGAAAATCCAGAGCCCGTATCATGCACTGTTTGGACGGCCAGCTTATGCAAAATTCATGGCAAGGCCTTGTTATATTTATTTGCAGCTCAAGATGCCGGGTCATAAGGGGACCATCACAGTTCACGGAAGTCATAAGATCGCTTTGGATTGCAAGGAAGGTGATGTGGCCTATGCTGAGTCGGTTTGTGCTATAGAGGAGTTGAAGTTTTATAAGGACAATGTTGATCCAGCAGACATGTCCCCTCTGAAGAAGCCCACCACTAAGCATGACCCAACTCTGAAGTTCAAACCGGCTGATGAGACTAAACGTGTTGACTTTGTTCCTGGCGATTCATCCAAACAGTTTAGCATCAGCACCAATCTGGATCCGAAATAGGAAAGCGTGCTCATCGAGTTCATCCATGAGAACCGGGACATTTTTGCATGGAAGCCTTCTGACATGCCAGGTGTACCAAGGGAACTCGCTGAGCACACTCTCAATGTTGATCCCAAGTTTAAACCGGTCAAGCAGTTCCTTCGCCGCTTTAACGAGGAAAGACACAAGGCCATTGGTGAGGAGGTAGCCTGGCTGTTGGCTGCTAGATTTATCATTGAAGTATTTCACCCTGAGTGGTTGGCTAATCCGGTGCTGGTTCTTAAGAAAAACGGCGCTGGGCGCATGTGTGTGGGCTACGCAGATCTGAACAAAGCTTGTCCAGCGGATCCTTTTGCTCTCCCACGTATTGATCAGATCATTGATGCGACGATGGGTTGTGAGCGTTTGAGTTTCCTGGATGCTTATTCAGGATATCATCAGATCAAAATGGCAGTTAAAGACCAGGAGAAGACAGCCTTCATCACTCCTCTTGGAGCCTTCTGCTATGTTTCTATGCCTTTTGGGCTCAAGAGTGCCCAGGCAACTTACCAGCGCTGTGTGCAAAATTGTCTTCACACTCAGATTGGGCGCAATGTTCATGCCTATGTGGATGACATTGTAGTAAAATCCAGGAAGAAGGAGACATTGATAGATGATCTCAAGGAAACCTTTGACAATCTTCGGGTTTATAAGATGATGCTTAATTCGGACAAGTGTGTTTTTGGTGTTCCGGCAGGCAAGCTTCTAGGTTTTTTGGTGTCCAACAGAGGCATTGAGGCTAATCCAGAGAAGATCAAAGCGATTACATCTTTGGCTAAACCGGCATGCATTAATGATGTTTAGCGTCTGGCAGGTCGACTTGCAGAAGCCGGTTTATCAGCCGCTTAGGAGAGAAGGCGATCCCTCTATATCAGATGTTGAAGAAAACAGACACTTTTGTCTGGAGTAATGCGCCTGATGCGGCATTTGAAGACTTGAAGCGGCAATTGGCTGAACCGCCGGTCCTTGCTGCTCCGGTTGACAAGGAGCCCTTGTCATTGTATGTGGCTGCTAATGCCCGTGCTGTCAGTGTGGCAATTGTGGTTGAGTGCAAGGAGGCTGGAAAGGAATATCCGGTTCAACGACCGGTTTACTATATCAGTGAGGTGCTCATCGAGTCAAAGCAACGATATCCGCATTGGCAGAAGTTGGTATATGGGGTTTTTATGGCGAGTCGGAAGCTCAAGCAATACTTTCAAGACCATCCCATCACAGTGGTCAGTTCTGCTCCTTTGGGCGATATAATTCAGAACAGGGAGGCAACTGGCCGGGTTGCAATGTGGGCAATTGAGCTTGGTCCACATGGGTTGAAGTATATGCCTCGAACGGCCATCAAATCTCAGGCGCTTGTTGACTTCATCAATGATTGGACTGAGTTACAGGCACCAGAGGACAAACCGGATAACACATACTAGACTATTCACTTTGATGGATCCAGGCAACTGGAGAGCTCGAGGGCTGGAGTTGTCCTTACTCCCCTCGAGGTGATAAAATTCGTTATGTTCTCCGCTTAATGTTTCCTTGTACTAACAATGCAGCTGAGTACGAAGGGTTACTCCATGGTCTCCGTGTAGCCAAGGAAATGAATTTAAGCCGAGTATGATGCTTTGGAGATTCTGATCTGGTGGCCCGGCAAGTTTCTGGCACTTGGGATTCTAAGGATCCACTCATGGCGGCTTACAGATGTGAGGTGGATATTGTGGCGGGTCACTTCAAAGGTTATCAGGTTGAGCACATTGACCAGCGCAAAAACGAGGCAGCAGATGCTTTAAGCCGGCTGGGATCTCAACGTAAACTGCTACCACCCAATACCTTTTTAGATATCTTGCATAACCCGTCTGTTAAGTTGCTTACAGAGGAGGACTTAGCTGTTCCTGATCCGGAGGCCCAGTTGGTAGCGGCTTTACATGTAATTCCAGATTGGACGGTTCCATATTTGGCGTATATGAACCGGGGCGAGCTACCAGACGATGAGGTTCTAGCCAGACAAATAGACCGACGTTCAAAATCCATGGTTATTCACAATGGCGAGTTACACCACTGCAGTGTTTCAAGCGTATTCCAGCGTTGTGTTTCTCCTGAAGAAGGCCAAGAGATTCTATGTGAGATCCATGAAGGGGATTGTGGTCACCATGCCGGTTCAAAGTCCATGGTGGCCAAAGCTTTTCGTCATGGGTTCTATTGGTTGACAGCTCATGCTGATGCTGAGGATCTAGTAAAGTGGTGTGACTCTTGTCAGAAGTTTTCCCGCCGAGCTCATGTTCCGGCTCAAGAGCTCCGGATGATTCCCATCACTTGGCCGTTTGCTACTTGGGGGCTTGATATGGTGGGACCTTTTAAGCGATCCAAGGATAAGAAGACCCACCTATTGGTGGCGCTTGACAAGTTCACTAAGTGGGTTGAAGCGAAGCCAGTAAGCAAGTGTGATGCGGCCACGACGGTTCAGTTTATTAAAAAGATTATCTTCCGCTTTGGTTTTCCACACAGTATCATCACAGATAATGGCACAAACCTTTCTAAAGGTGGGATGGAGGACTTCTGTCAGAGAGAGCACATCCGGCTTGATATAGCATCCGTGGCGCACCCCCAGTCCAATGGTCAAGCTGAGAGAGCCAATCAAGAAATCTTGAAGGGTATCAAGCCCCGGCTGATGGTTCCCTTAAAGCGGACGACGGGTTGTTGGGTGGAAGAATTGCCTTCTGTGTTATGGAGCATCAACACCACCCCCAACAGGTCAACGGGTTACACACCTTTCTTCATGGTTTATGGCGCGGAGGCGGTCCTCCCAAGTGATATTCGTCATGATTCGCCCCGGGTTGCCAATTATGTTGAAACGGACAATGAGCAAGCACGCCAGGAGGCATTGGACCTGTTAGATGAAAACGGGACATGGCTTTGCCTCGTTCGGCGGTTTATCAGCAAGACCTGCGGTGTTATGACAGTCGCCGGGTTAAAACAAGAACCTTTCAAGAAGGCGACTTGGTGCTCTGGCTCATCCAGGATCAGACCGATATGCACAAGTTATCCCCACCTTGGGAAGGGCCCTTTGTGGTCAGCAAGAATCTGCACAATGGATCATACTACCTCATTGACATTCTTGACAACTCACGCAATTCTGGGGAGGAGACCCGGCGGCCGTGGAACATAGCTCTCCTTCGGCCTTACTATACTTGAGCCATAGGCTTCTCTTATGTACATATTTCGACAATGTATATATTATGATCAATATAATAAACCGGCATCCTTGCTATAAGAAGGGCCTCTGCTGTTTTTTCTCAAATATCTTTTGAGTTACATGGGGGCTTCAGCTGGCAAAGCGGAGTACTACCTATTAAACCGACTATCATGCCACAATACAGCTTGGGAGCTTCACACCCAAGGGGCCAAAGAGAGTCTGGATGCTATGCACAGCTCAAACATAGGCACCCAATGAGCACAGCTCACAAAGTTACTTGGGGCTCTTTGTGCACCGCAACAAAGAGTTTGAAAGGACCCTTGTGATATGCTATCAAGCACGGTTTGGAAGCCTGGTGTATTCACCTAAAACCCCGGGTTAACCTGCCTTCATCAAGTAAGCCACTCCTATCCAGGTAATCCTGGCACGACCCGCCGAACGTTTGACAAGTCAATCTTATACAGACCCTGAACTTGTCAAAGTTAAAACGATGATTGGTTAGTTGGAGGTCCATCTTAAAAGGCTTTGCAAAATGGTTTAACTCAGTTGCCTGGTAGCCCATGAAAAGCCTCGAATTTGGGCCTGGCAGCCCTTGAAAAGCCTCGACTACATGGTTTTATTTGTTTTGCCAAGTTTTTCACTTCTGTTAAAATTTATGTTAAACCGGTGTCAATTGATCCGGTATGACTTTTCAGTCGCTATAATAACCCGGTGTTTGTTAACCCGGCTTGGCTTTCAACTATAAGTTGTCTGACCATATTAATTATCAAACCGGCGTTACAACACCCGGTCTGGCTTTGACTATATGTCGCTAGGTTGATCATCTTGTGTTCATCATAACCCGGGATGAATTATTACACACCAGCATAGTATGGTGAGAATTATCAATACTCAAGATTTGGGTTTTCACCCTTACTACATTCAACGTTGGTAAACCAACTTAGTGATTTAATATCACAGGTATGATTTATTTCATATTTTAATAATTATTCAGCCTTGGTAATCAACCAGGCTTTGTCTTGGGCATTGTGACCCGTCCGGCGGTAAACCGCCCGGACAATTTTTTGTATGCAGACATCAGGATCGCAAAAAATTATCAAAGTATAATCAAGCACAACAAATATCATGGCGGATCGACAAAGTCATGCATCAGTACTACAGATCAAAGTATTTTAACTAGCCTATTACAAGGCGCTTTGAGGCCCAAAATAATGATTGTTTTTACAGAACAAAGTCTGTGACAATAACCAGATTGCCGGATCAAGATTCATCGCCGGGTTGACGTGATATTGATGGATCTTCAGGCGTGGGTTCAACCTCCTCCACTCCACCCAGTGGCTGGAAGTCAACGGTGGTCCAGTCACTCCGGGTTAAAGCTTGAAAGACAGCCTCTTCACTTATAAGATTCGACGGTTCAACGTCAGGAGCATAAGTGTGCTTACAAATTGGCGGAATAAGATTCTACACTTCCTTCACAGCAGTGTCAACTTGATGGTTGTTAGCATCATAGAAGGACCGATGCAAAGTCAAATTCACCTCTTCAGCCAACTGACTTGCTATCGGACGCATCTCCTTGGTCAGGGCCTTGAGGGCTTCATTATCGAATGTTGATCCATTTTCTTGTTCATCTGGATAGCCCTTGGCGATATCAACTGGATCCAGTCAGCTATCCATGCTTTGGCACGAGTCAGCGCTAGCAAAGCGCCCGCTCTGGCAGCCAATCACTTCAACTCCTCTATCTGAGCAGGAGTCATTGAGAGCCTGGCCAAGGTATCCTTGATTAAGGTGGGTGCCGGTTTGTTGTACGAAACTGCAGAGATGACTTGTTGTGCACCAGTATACAATTGCTCAATCAATGTGTATGCTGCCTTCAACTTCATCCGCATATCTACACCTAGATGAGCAATGCGATTACCTGAAACGGTTTTGAAACTTAAATGTTAAACCCGCAGAGTTGAAGATACTTCAGAACGGGGTATTATAAAGTACTTACCAAAAACTGCAGCTGTCATGGCATTCATTTAATGTTTCAGCCCCGTCAGCTCTTCCTCCACCGGTTTAAGAGCTGCTTCGGCGTCTTCAGCCGGCTTCAACAAAGCAGCCCTTTCGGTTTCCCAGTTGGTGCGTTCAGTTTTGAAGCCATCTTGTAGTTGTTCCATGGCTGTCAAAGCGCCCTTTAGTTCCTCTTTGGCTTTAGAGGTCTCTTCTTGCTGGGACTTGATGCTTTCTTGAAGATCGGCGATTTTAGACTCTTTGGTATTTATATCAGTCTGCAAAAATCAGAAGAGGAAGTTGTTAAAATTTCTCTCAAAGTCCCAAGCACATAACAAGTTATACACTTGGCACTTGGGGGCTAATGCGGATTGCTTCTTAAAACAGAGATCTTAAAGTCCCAAGGCTCAAAACAAAGTATTAAGCTTGGCACTTGGGGGCTAATGCACTATTGATCTGTGAAGTACACAGTAAAGACATTTAATAAGGATAGAAAGTCCCGGTTCATCTTATTAAGGTAAACCGGCCCTTGGAGGCTACTCTGTTGAAATGTTCTTGCTCTTTAAAGTCCCGGTTGGTCTTGCTCAGATAAACCGGCCCTTGGGGACTATTCAGTTGAAGTATTCTTAAATATTACAAGACCCGGTTTGTCTTCAAGAGATAAACCGGCCCTTGGGGGCTACAATAGGAGTTGATATGCATTACAAGCAAATTTAAAGTGTTTTGAAGATTACCTCATAGCGTTCCTTCATTAAGTTCACCAAACCAGCCTCATAATCCCGGCTTGTGTATAAGCGGTTTAAGTATCCGGAATGGAGCTCGTCGGTACCAAGGTTCATGAAGCTGGATAAATTTGCCTTCCCTTTCCCCTTGCCCATAGAAGCAAATTCCTCCTTGGCAGTGTGCTTTGACAAGGCAACTGGGTTGCCAGGGGTAGTGAAACCATGACCAATGATAACAACATCATCATCGCCACCTTTTGAGGAGGTTGGCGGATTGACAGTATCCCTGGCCGGGCTTGGCACATCGTCGCCCTTGGCTGGGCTTGGAGGATCAGCATGCAGACTAGCCGGATTGACTTCTGGCGCTTCAACATATGTATCCTGACTTTGAGGTACAGGATCATCAATGGCAATGTCAGCTTCTTTGTCAGCGCCCTCTGAAATTCTGTCTGGTTCAACTTCTTCAGTAGGGACAGTGGTCTTTGCTTTCTTGCTCAGACGAGCTTTGGCGCTGTGATATTAAAACAAGAGGTCAGTTGGTAAACCGGTGCAAGAAGACAAAGTTAAAGACAGTATCCTTACCTAGGGACGGTCTTGAGGGGAGGCATTTGATTGGTTGATGAACCGCCAGATGATGAATTGGAAGACACCTGGTAATTCGGATCAGACGGATTAAGTGGGTATCAAAAGCAACCCTTAAAGGGATAAAAAATTTCGGGAGAACAAGAAACCTCTGGACGACGCTTCCGGGTTGGTGTATCCGGTAAACCGGAGGAAGTAACTTGCTGACCACTGTGCCAGGTTGTGTGACGACCTTCAGTTTGTTGTGTCTTCAAAGAAAATTGCGGATCCAAATGAGCAAGAGGGTGAGAGTGTTTTACTTTCCGAACGGCACGGCAAAATCTTTGAACCAGCACAAGGTCAGAATCGGAAGAAAGAGAGATTACCTCTACATGGTCCACACGGCTGGCCTCCGCATCATCCTGGGAATAGTCATTGTCAGTAAGGCGTATGAAAAATGAACCAAGGGAGTCAAGTTCTACCTCTGGATCTGATTCATCAACATCTTCAGGTGGATCCGAAGACTCGGCGGTTTTCTTCTTGGCCGCTTTCTTTATGACTTTGCTTTTTGGACGAGGAGCCCTTACCGGTTTGTCTGAAGTTTTTCTCTTCCAGAAAGATTTCTTGTACTGCTTCACATTTTTTTAAATGCCATTTATGACGAGACATTGTTAACTTGGCAGAGCGATATTTGTAGCATCTTTCATATGGTGTCTACCTTCCATTGCATTGCTTCTAATTTAGTGAAATGTCTTCTCCTTAGTTTACACATCATAGTTTTGGTTATCTCATGCCGTCCTGTTTTTCGTACATATTACATCCTGTTGTCTAACATCAAAGTTCAGTTCATCTGTATCATGCATCAATTTGTTCTGAAGAAATAAATTGTTATTCATTTTTCTTGTTGGCTTGACTTAACATGGCACAGAGAAAGAGGAAGGAACACAGAATGATAGGGAAAAGGAAGCAGAAGAATCCTGCAGATTCTGCTGGTACTAATGGTGCAATAGAAGGTCAAAGTCCAGCAGAAAATTGTACAAACAGGGTATCCCGTGCTACACGAGCTACAGAACAAGCCAAACAGAAACCAATAGATGCCACCAAACAAGCAGATACAACCCTAGTTGTTGCAACACCTTCCATAATACCACCGCTGCACGAGTTACTCGTTGGTCAACTCAGCTAGCAGCACGTTCCCAAGATCCCTTGCCACCTGACACTACTTCCGAAGCACTATTGACACAAGACGAGTTGGCAAGATCAGATGAACTTTGTAAGCTTCAACAGCAAGAAGGTAGTTGTTGTAGTCAAGTTGCAGTTGCATGCTTCTTTATATGTAGTCTCACAGTTTGATGTACACTAACACTTCCTATGTTCGTTGTTGGACTAGCACCTAGGCACAAGAGGAAACAAACATCAGGGATAATGCTTGATAGGTTAACTAAATCTAGAGGAGGAAGAATGGAGATCCGTTTTGAGGCAACTTTAAAAAGGCCACGTGATGCTACAGAGTCATCCAAGTTAATTACAGAGGCAGCGGTTGCCTTTAGGTGTCATGTACGTATCCTCCCAACATGGATTCAGTACAGGAATGACAAAGACGAAACCTAGTTCAACACCTTCCTCGATCATTTATTTGTAAGTATGGTTATGTATGGAAACTAGTAATATCGTCTTGCTCTGTCCCATACTTTCTAGGTTGCTGATAATGAGACTCCCATAATTTTCAACAGATGAGGTTCAAGTTGGATAGCAAAGAAGATGCAATCAGACAAGCTTGCAGCCATGTTTTCAAGTCTACTCTACGACATTATCGGTATAACTTGAGGAAAACTCACTTTGGAGGCAAGGCTAACGTGAACTTGCCCAAACATCCCAAGTGGAAAATATATCGGATGAAGACTGGAGAGGCCTCGTTAAACACTGGTCTAATCCAAAGTAGCAGGTACATTATATATATGTGATCATATCACATGTTGAAGTCCTATTTACACATGTGCCTCACAAATCTATCTTCTTGTAGGTGAACTATTCAAAGAACAAGGCCAACTGTACGAAAGTGAAATTCCAACAAACGACAGGATCTCGTAGCTATATTGCACACTGCGAGGCTCTTGTAATTAGTTTTTGTTTCACTCTTTTTGTTGTACCATATTATCATATCTATATTGACTTGTTCAAAATGCAGAGGAAAGTCCGCAAGAACCAAAAAGTACCTGAACCAAATGTTGTGGAAATCTTCAAGGACTGTCACACCAGCAAGACGAAGGGCATGACTACACCAGTCAAAGCCGCTGTTGTAAGTCCTTAATCCTCATGCCTTTTAACTACTACTTACTCTGACTTGTGCCTTGAACTGCATGGTTTGCAGTCAATGTCTATTACTCTTTTCAATTTTGTACACAATTGTCTTAGCATATCATTGCACCTTACAAGCTTTAAAAGAGAGGAGTGATGTTCCTTTGATCTTGATCTGTAATCTAGTTCCGTGCTGGACTTGCCCACACGATGTTACAATTGCCTATTTGTCTGTTCTTAGTTGTTTTGTGATATGAATGATGTCATACTATGCTTACCGTATTTAAACTTTGTCTCTTTATCCTTAGCTGCCAATACAATGTGAAGAAATAGACAATACATTAGCCATGATACATGGTCATATGTTTGGAACCTGGTTTTATTATGTACTTTGCAGTAAAATACAACTAATATTTTACATGAGTTCACCAGAATAAGTTCTGTATATAGACCAAAGCTATTTTGTTTGGTTTTACTGCCTCCTTAATATCTTCTGTTTTAGTACTACAAATGTAAAAACTCAACTTTTCAGCAAGCTATGGAAAAAATGGTGGAACCGCCACCTTTTGAAGGTGGCGAGGAAACTATAACCGCAATGTCAGCTCTTGCTGCAGTGGGTCAGTACCTATCCACTAACAGTGCGAAAAGCACATTCCTCCATAATAGTGGGTTGGTTGTTAAGGCAATCTCATCCAAACTGCCTCATGACCAAGATATGCAAGCTCAAAACAATGTTATATCTACGCTCCAGACACAAGTCCATTCCCTAACAGAGACCCTTTGTGAAACAAGGACAGACATTGTTCGATGTCGTCAAGATATGCATGGTTTTGAAACCAGACTATCATACATTTGGTATGTTGTTCAGGAGCCTAGGAGAAATGAAGGTGAAGGTTATGGTGCTCCATCGGACAATACAGCATGAAAAGTAACAGTCAGGTCAAATGAACTGAGCTTCTGAACTTCTGGTGGTGCATTTATCTGCCAGACTGTTAACTTTTATGCCAACCTTTTGTTTTATAGTTGTAATTTGTTTTGTTGCGATACAAAATTTGTTCTTAACGGGCAGCCACCAGCTGAACAAAATTGCAAGCCATTTTTGTATAGTGTACGGTGTTCCCTATATTTGCACTGGTGGCGATCTTTGATGCCCAGTGGATGTAATCTGTGCAATCACCTTAATAGCCTAGCGTTAGTTTCGGGCTTATTTATTTCCTAGTCTTCTTTTTCCCTGGTTTGATAGTGGCTGCAACAACCATGGGCCATATACGGACCGTGGTAACCTTGACCCTTCTATAGGCCGTAGGATCCATGGGCCTCCTATGGCCTGTCGATAAATGGGCCTCCAACAGGGTCTTAGAATCTGTGGGCCTCGGGCCGTCGGATAAATGGGTCTACATGGGCCGTAAACGCGTGGAATTGGTATCGACCCAGCATGGTAACGGGCCATTAATAGGCCAGAGGACATCAAAGGATTAATTCTGTTACAGGCATAACGGGTCGTTAATGGGCCAGAATATAGGATGGGCTGGAAACGGCGCAACTGGTTATCAGGCCACAAACGGGCCGACTCTGGCCACGGGCCGAATTTGGCCCATTAGAAGAACAAGCCAGTAATGGGCCGGAAGTAATCGAGGGCCGGAAAGGAGCCCAAGAACGTATGGGCCGTCAGTAGGCCGAAAGCTAACACAGGCTGGAAACGGCCCATGTGAATCATGGGCCGTTAATGGGTACAAAGAAATTTACTGTTCATTATGGGCTAGAGTCACCGTGGGCCTCTAAAGGGCCTAAAGATACAAAAGGCCTCATATGGGCCGAAAGACGTCGTGGGCCATACATGGGCCGAAAGTGAAATGGGCGGGTGTTATATTCGACGGCCCACATGACGTTGTTGGGTCGATTTTGGGTAGGCCCTAATGCGTCGTGAGTTACCGGGACGTAAAATGGGCTCTTTGTGAAGAGACCGTTAACAGGCTTTTAATGGGCCAGCCCGCGAACTTTTGACCAGGTCAAACGGGCCGGCCTTTGTAAGCTAAATGGGCTAGTGGTGGGACGTCGCACGTGTCCACATATCATAGGCGCCTATCTGACCCACTGACGAGCTGACACGTGTTTCCTCTGACCAATCAGAATTTTACACGTGGAAAATTCCCATTGGTCCGGGCTGTTAACGGGTTACCGGATCCAAAACCGGACCCGGTAGCTTAACGGCGACCTGTTACGGTGGATGCCACGTGTCGGTCACCCTTGACGAAAGCACTTATGTGACACACCATTTATCGTCATGGAAGTGGACACTTCCGTGATGATAATTTTGGTAATGTCATGGAACACTTCTACGACAGCACAGGTATGACTATCTTGATTCTGTCATAAAATTGTCATGGATGTACATGCATGACAGAAAATGTGACCTACTGTGACAAACACATATCATCACGGAAGTGTATTCTTTTTGTAGTGATTGCTTATGGTACCGCACTGCTTCGTCTAACAAAATGCACTACATTGTCTAGAGCTATGTATTGCATCTATTTTTGCGTGTACTTGCTGCAACCCCTGGCATTGGAGGGGTGTTGCCCCCCCCCCCCATTTTTTCTTTTGTTGTGGCACTTATTTGAAGGTAGACTTTTTTCCAGACGCGTTATCTTAACACGCACGTTGTTTTTTCGAATTTAAATTTTTTATGAACTTCATGTATTTATTTATTTCACTGTCAGAACTTCATTGTTCTTCACAGTGAACTGCATCTGGTACTAACTTCTTCATTTCGATCTGGTCCGTCTTATTTAGCTGGGCCGCTTTGGGCCAGCCTGGTTTATGTAACTCTTTCCCACGCGGGCCTCGCACGTGGCCCTCCCAGACGATCCCATCGGTCCGCTCATAGGGAGAGACCGAGAAGAAACCTCTCCCCTCTCTTGCAGCACCTCCCAAAGCATGTCTCCCTTGATAAAAATATCGTCGCCCACGGAACCGCCATCCTCAAGAGGTCCTTATTCCTGCATTCCGCGTCCCCGTTCGCTCCGCCAGCCCTTCCTGCTCCGCTCCCGCAACACTTTCCCGTCCGTTCTCGCCCCCGTCCCGACCGCCTCCGTTCATCCCCTTTTTGTGGTACGTTTCTTGTGCCCTCGGTCTTGATCATCCCCTCGTCTAGTTTTGTGATTCTCGTAGTGGTTGTTGCATCTTTTTCTTATGTAGTTTTTCTGTGAGCAGGAGATTTGATCTCAATTTGAAGTATGTACTCGTGTGTGCTCTATAGGCAGAGCAAGGTGCATCTAGGGTTTCATCAGATTTCATCGATTTTGTTGCTGATATCTGTCACTTCGCCCTTGTGCTGCAGGCAAACGCCATGTCTTCGGCAAGCAGAGTAGAAGGAGGATTTCAAGGTATGTGGACTACTTACTTTGGCCTTGTTTATTTTATGTGATGTTTATCTTCTTTCCTAGTTCATCCTGCAGATTTGTTTACGTTGTGTTAGTTGTCAGCATTGCTTTGCATTATTTGTCATGTGATGTTTTGTTATTTCTGTTTCTGGTTTTTATTGAATCCAGTAGGTGATTGCAGTGGTCATAATGATACACCAAGTGTCTCTCATTGTCCTGGTGCTAAGGATCATGGTGGTGAAGCAGGACATCAATTGAATTCACCAATTGAATCTTCTCCCATAAGTGTGGCCCCTCTTCTGGTATGTGTTTTTTTTTCTTATTTTTAATTTGCTTGTATCCCTATTTCTATTGTAAATTTCATATGTGTCATGTGAGTTTTGAAATGGATTGTTCTTATAGATATCTGCTTTTTATGTTTATGCTTTGTTTATTTTGTGTATGTTGCTTACTTGATGTTGTACAAATTGGTGTTGCCTTGCTGTATCTAGTCCGAAATTTTTTAGGAAACAAACTGTGAAGTTAATATATGTAGAACTCCATTTATATGTATATGTGAACCTCCACTTTATGTAAGTGTGAACTACATTGTTGTTTTATTCAGGTTTTTTGTATACATATGTGTGTACTCCATTACATTGATATATGAACTGCATTATTTTCATGTAGCTTATGATTGCAGCACTGCATTTATGTATAAGTGTACTGCATTTGTTCTTTTTGTGCACTTTTTAATGACAATAGTTAAACTTCATTTTGATGCAGTGTCTGTTTTTCATGCTGGGGCGCCTGGGTTTGAGGAGGTTACTCAATTTATTGACCATTATTTTGCAAAGGGCGACGTTGGTGTGAGCTTTGACCAGAGATGTCCCATCTTGTCTGAAACACAATCTCAGTCTGTTTGATGGTATAGAGGAAGTTACACAGGAGTGGATGGTCTCGGAACAGCTTCGTACATATGAATTGAAGCAAAGCAACAAAAAGTTGAGGTTTGAAAGTGACTCAAAAGAGTATGCGGAGAAGGAGAAGCACAGGAGAGCTGCAGATGGTGCCAAGGGTGCCAAATTTCTCAAAGTCAAGTATCCTGCTTTGCAGAAGAAGAGACTAGGTTCTGTTGCTGAGGAAGGTGGTACTCCTCGACAGAGTCCATGTGTTGCTTGTATACAAGAATCTTGGTAAGAGAACTGCTGAAGCTGGTGCAAAGGATCCTTAGCGCAAGCGACCACATGTCAGTGAAGGTCCCAACTCTGAAGATGACAACTTTGTGCTTGCTGATTTTGTGAGGCATGCTCAAACTAGTAGACGCAAAGACTATGGTTCATCTAAGAGTCAACCCAAGTGTCCCCGCGATGATGGCTATGAAGGTGTTGGTGCTGACTCTGGTGGGGAGGCGGATGTTGTTACAAAGGTTTGTTGAAGTGGACTGCATTTGTTTCCTTCATTATTATTCTATATGTGTTTTTTGTCTGTTTTTATGGCTAATCTTCTAATGTGGATTGCATTTCCCTTTACACACAGGAAGAAGTCTAGTAAGAGTAATCCGACTTAAGATGATGTTGAGGGTGTTGATGCTCGATTTAATATGATCGTATGTTCTTCGCTACCCACTGTGTGCAAAGCTGCTGCTTTATTGAAAGAAGCACACTGTAGTCGCACTACTAGGAAAAGGCCTGCTAGTGGCGCACCAGTTTTGCCTACTAATGGTGCACTACTGGTGCGCCACTAGCACCACGCCACTAGTATTAAATACTAATGGCGCACCACTGGTGCACCATTAGTATCTGGTATACTAATGGCGCACCACGCAGTGCGCCATTAGTATAGACCAACATGCGCCATTAGTATGCCTCCCAGGGGGCCATATTTACCCATGTGCTTTGGCATACTAATGGCGCACTTTGGGGTGATGCGCCATTAGTATCCTTTCTTCAGTGCGCCATTAGAGTGTTGAGTGGTGCGCCATTAGTATGAATATTAGGGATTATTATTTTTTCTTTTATGATATTTGCACAGGTTACAAAATATATTATTGGACAGAATATAGACAGCACCACACAACAACAGCAGATCCATCGAATACAATAGAAGATTAGTCTCCGAATACAATTCATCATATTAGTCTCCGAATTCAAAAGACCGAACAAAGATAGAACATTACAAGTCTGGAGACCGCGAGTAGCGAGTTTGTCTTCACATTACAAGTCGATATCGATCATCTAAACTACCATCACATAGAAGAGAGATGCGGTCATCACGATGAGCATCATCGCGATGAAACTGGTCTTCATCCGGTTCCTCCAACGCTCCCTCCTCTCTCCCGCTAGATAGCGCGCATATCTAGATTCCGCCTCCGCCCTAGTGGTGTACCCTTTGTAATTGTTACCCCTGAAACGGTGAACCTGTCTCCTACACTCCTCCCAGTCGTCATAGACTCCGGGAACCTTACCCTTGTACACGACATACGACGGCATCTCTATGCACTAGCCAAACAACAGACAATACATAAGCAATATATAAGTATGCAACAAAAGGATCGGAAGAGAAAAGCAAGACATTAATAGCACGATTCATGGTCCTACTAATAAATAGCATCGATTACATATAAGTTGAACGACTGTCCAAACCAAAGAGACATACACGTTCATTAAAGTTTAATTACAACATGAGCTAATCGATGTTTTAGAACTACACATAGCATCACTACTTTCGACTTGACTCATGGGACCGGAGCATGGATGAAGCCGCCGTCTTTTGTGATGGTCATGAAGTCGCGGGCGTTGTCAGCCTGCATTTGTAGCGTTGTGTCTATCTCACTGTTGGACGGTTTATATCTGAGGTAGAACTGCCCCAAGGTACGAAGGACGTCTTGATGGATGATTTCTGCAAACTCCGACTGGATGTGAAAGAATTCTTGTCGGATGTCCGCGTCCTGGATTGCCGCCAAGCTTGCGGCCCAATCTTTGAGATTATTTGCTAGCAGAAGGTGATTATGGTCCCGTACGATCACCCGCATGTGATGGAGGGCCTAGTAGGCATCCTTCTGACCGCCAGGCGGCTGCTTGACGCAGGGGAACATCGTATTGCGGGTGAACACGTGCCTGCCGTACCTACGAACTGGCCTCTTAAAGGTGCCTCCAGATGTGGCGTAGCCGGGGAGAGCATCATCAAGAACTTTCTTGATATTTGTGTAGTCTATCTTGGAGTCACGGTCCGTGTCGAAATACGTGGCCATGGAATATTTCGGGCTTAAGAGGATGAGTCTGCAATGTGTGTCACTGCACAGAACACGGAATGTTGGGAAAAAAGAACGATCGAAATCTAAGAAATCATATGTTACGGGGCGGTTAGGGGATGACTTACTCGGGAAAGTAAGGCACGAGGAAGTTATCCTTATCTGGGTTTGCCAGAATGACGCCTTCGAGCTGTGAACTCGCGACTTGCCGGTCCCCAGCGCTGCCCAAGATCTTGGCACGCATGTAGAAGGGTCGACTATCCCGATGTCTGGGGTCTTGTCTCTAATGATCCGCATCTCCATACTCAGCGAAAAAAGCCGAACGAAGGTCTAGTGTAGCGGATGAAGGTTAAACATAGCAAAGATGTCATCAAACCACAGGACGATCGTACCCCCGATGGCGCCCACAAAGCCCTTGCCCTCTGGCACCTTGTCCACAGAAACTGGGTATGCCACATCATTCTGGGAGAGACGCCGCTTCTCCAAAGAAAGAACACTGTCATGCATACTCCGCATAGCACCGGTTGTAGCATTGAGCATATTTGTCAGTAGCATCACCCTACCCGCCACATGCACCCTCCTCGAGATATCCTTAGGTGAAGGTGGCCCGTCCTGAGCACGGATCGTACTCGGTGCTGGCTGGCTCACACCGACGCCCTTGTTAGTCTTTCGTTTCCGTCCCTTCTTGATCTGCTGTAATGGGATCGAGTTCTGCTCACAGACCGCCTTCTTGAGCGTGTTGGGGCTGATAATATTTCGCACCTCAGCTATCTGAGGCTCGGTGAAGGCGGCAGCTGGAGGCGTCTCCTAAGAACTGAACGCCAGACGACGCCTGTTGCAATTGGGTTTCTCCGTCGTACCAGCTAGATCGCGGTCGTCTTGGTTGGGTTCTTGAGAAGGAGGTCCGCAGAACTCGTCACCGTACTCATGTTCGACAAAGTACTTATCGACGTTGGTAAATGTACCGTCGTCGTTGTCGTCATCGTCTGGATCCTGTGCCATATGCATATCCGGATCCTGTGCCATAGGGATGTCCGGCATGTCCGATAGCGTTGCGGCGTTCTTGCCATGGCTTGGCGCCGGCACGACTGGCAGTCTTGTCTGTGGGGTGGTGTCCCCCGCCCCCAAACGAATCTGGCTCTTCGGCCAATGCAGGGGCCAGCTTACGCAGGCGCTGAGGGTCATCACATCATCTTCGTAGGCCCCAGTGGGTCGAATCGGAGGTAACAACTCGTCACAGCCTGGTAGCACCCGAACCAGTTCAACCCTATACAAGGTGGGTGGCATCGGATTACCGTGGAACACGCGGTTGCCCGGTTGAACAATTCTGCCCTTGGCGACATCGACCAACTCGCCGCCCACGAAGTGCAGGAGAGTGCAAGGAACGTCGGCGGCGCCCTGCGAAAACATGTAGGGCATCAGGGATGCCCAGTCAAAGGCAAGGAGATGAAATCATCGACCGAGAGGCTTAGTTACCATGACGCCGTCGAGCTCGGCTAATGTCGAGGCACCTCCAACGGCGGGCGGGCAACTGACGGAGGGGCCTCTTGCTGGCGAGGTGCCGTCCGGCGTACACCCGGGTGCATTAAGCTCCAATGCCTGTGCCGGCGCCGGAGACACGAATACCGCATTCGCCGGAGACACCAATGGTGTCGCCTGCGTGTTGTGCGAGTTGCTGGCCGTGAAGCCGGGAACCGAGGGAGGCCCCTGTTGGCCGCCCGCAATCCATGCCGTCAGCCCCTGAATCAACGTAGGCACCATGGCGGTGAGCGTCGTTCCCAGTTGTTGTTGCACTTGCTCTTGGACAATCTCCGGAATCTGCGCCACTTGTGCCTTGAGTGCTTTAACCTCGCGCGACTGGCTTTCCGAGCTGGTCTGTTTCTCCTTTCGCCCACCAGCGGTATAGTATGATGACCATTTTCTGGACAAGCCTTTGCCGGCCACACGACCAGCTGACAACGGCTTACTGAGCTTATCCTTGTTTTTCATTATGTTCAACGCCCTATTTAAAGGGGTGTCGAAAGGGGAGCTCTGAGACGACCCCGCGCTACTGCTTTCAGTGTCCTGCGGAAGGAACGTGAACCGTTTAGAAATATTGGGGATTAATTAGAATGCAACCATATGGAGCTAATTACGCGGGGGTGTATTCCTTACCAGAACAAGCTCAAGCGCCCTGGTCTTCGGATCCGTGGTAAGCTCCTTTGTTACTGGGTCCTCCTTGTACTGGGCCCTGACAAAGTTCCTGGTCTGCTTGTCACGGTATTTCTCGAAGCGGGGCGGTAGGCCTTGCTCGGCATGCTCCGCGTCCTCCTTGGCCCATATAGGCTCCGCCACTCTGTAACCACCGGGACCGAGTTGGTGGACCCCTAAGTTCAACTGCCGCATTTCTTTCCCCCACTGACTTGATTCGGAGGTTGCGCTGCTCTCGCACTTGATCTTGAACTCCTTGTAGTCATCTTCGCTGATCAAAGGATATTTCGCCTTGATCTTCTCATAACTATCACCTTTTTCAATCATTGCCTTCACCGTGCTTCTCCAAGTAGACAGGGCCGTGCTCATCCTCGTGAGGGCGGCACTGTTCACTTTATTCCCTGAGAGGCGTGTGTTTGCAAAGTCAGCGGGGAACTTGTATCGTTCGTGCAGCTTCGTGAAGAGGAGGCTGCGCAAATTCCCTCGGTCCTTATGCCTTAGGTTCTCGGTGTTGATTGAGATGGTGCTCTGGAGAATGCACCCGAGCTGAACCGAGTACCCCTTGACTAATTCTTTGGGCGTCGTTGGATGCCCGTCGGAGTTCACTTCAGTAAATTCCTCCTTGATGGTGCCGAGCACGTTCGGGCGCCGGTCCTTCCGTTGCCTCTTCGGTTGGCTGTCATCTGTCTGTGCGCCACCATCATAAGTGGTGGCATCCTCGGCGGCACCATCAGTGGTGTCATCCCTGACGCCACTAGGGGTTGTGTAGTCAGGATCGGTGTCTTCCGCGGCGTCCTCATAGTGGTGAGGTTCTTCCTCCATCTCCTGGGACAGCTCCCAGAATTGCTTGCCGCCCGAATCGCCGGCCTCATCATTGTGGGCCATGTTTCGCTCTAAATAGGAAAAAAGTTTGGTCAAAAAGTTGGTTATTGTCAAGGAACAAGATCATGGTCTCATCATTTAGGGTTTGTCGACACCAAGGCATCCTAAAAGCTAAGCTTTTATCATTTAGGGTTTGTCGACGCCGAGGCACCCTAAAAGCCTAAGCTTTCATCATTTAGGTTCTTATCGACACCGAGGCACCCTAAAAGCCAAGGTTTTATAATTTAGGGTTTGTCGACGCCGAGGCACCCTAAAAGCTAAGCTCGAAAGGAGAATTCTAAGTTGGGCCTAATCACTTGGCTCTATTGCCACCTATGGCTTAATGCAGCAAGAATAAATGGGCAGTTGATCCTACTTAATTAAGTACTAAGACCCCGGCCCATGCATTAGTCACAAGTACCCCATATGTCCTATTTTTAGCAAAGTCATGCTAAAATTCACGGAAAATTTCAGCATGACCTTTGCTGAAAATAGGACATATGGAGTACCCGAATTTGCTGGAACGGAAGTTAATCGACATTCCAGCAAACTCAAGGGCCTCTCGGGGTACCTACAAAATCATCACGACACGATGGTCGGAGACAAAACCCAGCAAACTAGCAAAGTTACTGACGTGTTTACAGAAATTGTTTTCTGTAAAAGATGATCATCATCTTTACAAGTCTTTCTCAATGTGATCACAAGTAATTCAGAGGCATCACAAGTAATTCAGAGCATCACAAGGCATTAGTAGTTCAGTACATGAACAAGTTTTACAAAGCACATCAACATGTACTGTATTTCATTGTGGAGTGATATACAGTATGTTACAGCAAAGAAACAGCTTAATCCATGCCATCAATTAACTGCTTATTATCAAATACAGTAGTTCAGCAGTTATAAGAAGCTAAAAATGACATCTCTCTAACTCTCTCATGGAAACGAAACCCACAAATACAGTAGTTCAGCAGTTATAAGAAGCTAAAAACGACATCTCTCTAACTCTCTCCCCTCATCCTACCATCTAGTTCAGGTAGCAAAGCATAAACAGCAATAGCCCAAGATGACCTCAACCAACCCACAGACGCAAAACACATAACAACAGACCACATGAACAGAAAGCGGCTAGAGCATGATGACATCGATGCTATCATTCATCTCAGGTGCTTCATCAGGAACTCCAAACATTGTGATGCCATCATGAGCATCACATCCAGCATCACCCCAAGTTAGTAGCTGAACCTGAGCTTTGCAGCAGTTGTAACAACCCAAGATTGATGGTGTTTTTTTAATTAGCATAATTATTTGTTGCACATCATGTCTACTTTACATTAATCTTGAAATGAGGTTGATTCAACAACCTTCAAATTTTATTAAAGGCAAAACCCTTATTAAAATGCAACTTTAGTAAAATGAATAGATATTGGTCTATTTTAATTGAGGGATCCACTTGATGGAATCTTTTGAAACCCTGGATATTGCCTTCCGCTATATTAGGGAACTACTAAATTTATTCCATGATTTTTGTATCACTGTATCACATACCTAGGTTCAACCCCAAATAATAACCAGTAAGAACAAGGGGATGATTTTAGCAAGTTAAGTGCAGCTCTAGCACCCTGTGCATGAAATGTATCATGTATCAAACCATCAATTAACTGCTGAAAAACATAAATGTACCATGTGAACATATAATACCTTCACGAGCAAACTCAATGAGTGTGAACCAACAGAGTGTGGGTCACCACAGATTCTGTAGTCAAAAACCTGGTGAGAGGTGAGTGAGAGAGTTAGTATGTTGCAAACATGGTGAGGGGTGAGTGAGTCCTGTATGTTGTCTATGCATGACAGGTGTTTGGGCAGCAGCTGCTGTTAGCAATGAAATTCAGAGAAGAAGCAGAGCAGAGTAGGGGAGATGATGCAAACTGCTACGTACATTCCAATTCTCCAAAGTTCCTCCTAATTCTGTGGTTGATCATTGTTACTTTCACCTTCTAGGATATGTCAGTGACGTGTTGGTTGTTCCTAGTCTACATGATAGTAGGGCTTATGGTTCAACAGACTGGAAAAAAAATCATTTTAACCTGCAATCGATCAAGGCCACTTTCCCTTGTACATATTAGAATCAGATTAAATAAAAGGAGATCAAATGAAATCAGAAACTTGTGCCTGGTGCAAAAATAAATCTCTGGTGAGCTGAGTGTGAGCGTGTGTGTGTGAGAGGGAGGAGCTGAATTTGCCGACAATTAATACATGATTAGTTAGTATGGATGCCAAACCAGAATTTTTTGGGCTTGAGAATGCTGGCTAGCAGCTCAACTCAACTCAACAAATTCATTCACTTGACTAACTGAACATAGATCTATCAATGCAAGAATCACTTGAGCCAACTGACCAACCAAACTAGTACTAGTACTATAGCAAACACAAACACAATGCAGCTACTTAACTGTAATTAAGCATGAATAATTAACCCTAGCTAGCTACAAACAAAGGCTTTTCTCTTCTCCTACCTTTCCAGACTAACCCCTTTATTTAGTTAATTAACCCTAGGTAGCTAGCTGCAATCGATCAAGGCCATGTTTTGTGATGGACCATACTCTGACGAAATTGAATTAAAAAAAAGGGCTCTAGAGATTGCACTTGCATGCAAAGATTGTGTACCACGGTCGAGGGGAGGGAGGGAGGGAATGGGGATGAAGGGTGGAGAGGGAGGAAGGAGGAAGGAGGAGAGGTACCTGGGCGGGCGCGGCCGGTCGCCCGAGGGGTCGGGGTCGGGGTTGGGGTCGGGGTCGGCGGCGGCGGTGGCGGCGAAGGGATTGCTAGATGTCAAAGGGGTTGGGTCGGGGTCGGCGGTGGTCGTCGTCTTGCACCCCGTGCGCGGACTGAGGTAGAGGCGGCGCAGGGAAGGGGCCGACGCGGGGAGGCTGTCAGCAACGGCGAGGTCGCGGAGGCGTCGGCGATGGCGCGGGGGCGCGGGGGCGGCGGCGTCGTGGGTCGGGGCAGCACGGGAGGGGGGGAAGTGGATCTGGCGAGAGGGAGGAACGAAGGGGTCGGGCCAGTTAGAGCGAGGGGGAAGATTACTAATGGCGCACCCTCGAGCGGTGCGCCATTAGAAATCTTTTTTTAGATAGCAATGGCGGATCCCCTGGCGGTGCGCCATTAGAAATCTTTTTTTAGATAGCAATGGCGCACCACCCGAGCGGTGCGCCATTAGTATGTCTTTTTTATTATTATTTTTTGTTGCTATTTTTAATATTTTTTTATAAAAACTGTAATAATTTTTTATGAATATGAAAAAGTATCATCAAATTTGTTATTTGAAAATATCATCAAATGGGGGTGCTCGGCGGTAGTGGAGCGGGCCGGGAAGGGTGCGGGCGGTCGGCGGCGGCGGTGGAGCGGGGGAGGGTGCGGTGGGTCGTCGGCGGCGGTGGAGCGGGGGAGGGTGCGGGGGGTGCTCGACGGCGGTGGAGCGGGCTGGGGAGGGTGCGGGGGGTCGGCAGCGGTGGTGTAGAGGGGGAGGGTGCGGGGGGTGCTCGGCGGCGGTGGAGCGGGCCGAGGAGGGTGCGGGGGGTCGGCGACGGCGGTGGAGTGGGGGAGGGTGCGGTGGGTAGGCGGCGGCGGTGGAGCTAGTGAGGGAGGGTGCGGGGGGGATCGAGATCGAGATGGAGGGGGATAGCGATCGAGATGGAGGGGGTCGAGATCGAGATGGAGGGGGATCAAGATCGAGTGTCCTCATGAATTTCAATATTTTTTCATATTGAATGTGAAAAAATATCATCAAATTTGAAAAAATATTCATGAATTCAAAAAGTGCCCATGAAATTTAAAAATATTCATGAGTTCGAAAAGTACCCATGAAATACAATCGGAAAATGAAGGCTACAATTTAAATACAATCGACCTTAGCTAGCTATCTGTTCACAATCTTCTTGCCCTTATTTTTCGTAAATGGAGTTCTTCTCTTGAACGGACGTCCTTTAGGTAGGGTGGTCCTGCTTCTTCTTGTGGTGTATGCTGATACTTCATCGTCGTCGTCATGTTCCATCTTCGGGTCGCCGTACTTGTCGAAGTCTTGCTCATTGGCGACTCCATCCATTCCGATGATCTTCCTTTTGCCTCTCCTCACGACAACACGACTGGGCTTTGACGGGTCGGTAATGAAGAAGCATTGGTCCACTTGGGAAGCCAGTACCCATGGCTCATTTTTCGCGGTGACGTTCGTGCCCGCGGTCTTGGATTCGGCTTCGGGTATAACCATGGTGGTGAAATATCGGTCTTCTTTTATGACGCTCTTGGCCCATCTGACATGGAACATCGGGACCTTCTCTCCAGCGTAGCTCAGCTCCCAGATCTCCTCGATCCTTCCGTAGTATCTGTCCTTGTCGTTACCGGTGTAGGATTCCCTCGTTACCCCGGAGTTCTGATAACCATCGCTCTTCATGTCCTTTCCCTCGGTGTAGAATGTGTAGTCGTTGATATCGTACGCCTCATACGTCATTAGGTTGTGCTCGGTGCCCTATGACAAGGCGAATATGAGTTGTTCTTCCGCGGAAGAATCCTCATGTAAAGGGTACGACAGAAGCTTCTGCTTGAACCAACGCGTGAAACATGAGTTGTGTTCTTTGATTATATCTCCGTCCGTCCTCTGTTGGCCTCGGTCACTGTACGTCTTCTCAATAAAGGTTTTGTGCTCTACCACCCAAGGATCGACCACGTCTATGTGTTGTAGCGCGACCAGGTTTGCTCTTTCAAAGTCGGCGAGTCAACCCTCGAAGTCGACATGCATTTCGCGGCGACCCTCACAGTGACCCCATCCAGCGAGCCTGCCGAGGTGCCTGTTGACGGGCAGACCAACGGGGTTCTCGATGCCTAGATAATTCGTGCAGTAGGAGATGCATTCTTCGGTCAGAAAGCCCCTGGCTATGCTTCCCTCTGGACGTGACATGTTGAGAACGTATCCTTTGATGACACCATTCATCCTTTCGAACGGCATCATGCTGTGCAGGAACGTCGGCCCGGGTTGGATGATATCCTCCATGATATGGACCAGCAGATGCACCATAACATCGAAGAATGCGGGCGGGAAGTACATCTCAAGCTCGCATAGTATCACCACGATCTCTTCCTGTAGCCTTCTGAGTTGCCTCACGCCAACCGACTTCCGAGAGATGACGTCGACAAAGTTGCATAGGCCAAATAGCGTTTCACGGACGTGCGCATCCATGATCCCACGGATTGCAACTGGAAGTATCTGCGTCATCAGCACGTGATAGTCGTGAGACTTCATCCCACTGAAATTCTGCTTCGCTGGGTCTAGGTATCTGCTTATCTTCCCCACGTAACCGTAAGGAAGTTTTACTCCTACGAGGCAGGTGAAAAACTGGTCAATCTCCTCCTGACTTAGAGTAAAGCACGCGGGAGGGAAGTCATTTCCGGTCTTCTTGGCCTTTTTGCCTTTGCGACGACTTTCCGTGTCCTGCTTCACCTCATCATCATCATCATTAGCGTGAAGCTCCTCCCTGATGCCCATTGATTTCAAGTCCGCCCTTGCTTTCGGCCCATCTTTAGTCCTCTCTGGCATGTTGAGTGGGGTACCAAGCAGACTCTCGCACACGTTCTTCGTGATATGCATGACATCAAGGCTGTGAGGCACACGGTGGATCTTCCGGTACGGCAAGTCCCAGAAAACAGACCTCGTTTTCCATACCTTCAGCAGCGGCTCTGGCGCCTTTTGCTTCCTTCCCAGCTCTGGCGCCTTTTGCTTCTTTCCCGGCAGTGGGCAATCTTTCCAATTTTTAGACAGCTCGTCTATTTCCTTGCCGCTCCTTGTACGCGGGCGTCTTCGGGGTTCGGTTTCACCATCGAACAGATCCTTGCGTTTCCTCCACGGGTCATCGTCGCGAAGCCACCTTCAATGTCCCATGAACACAGTTTCCGAAGACCCGGGATCTCTATCTAGCTGGCGATACGTTGTGTCATCCATGCACCTGACGCATCCAGAAAATCTGTGGACCACCAGCCCCGCGAGATATCCGTAACCGAGATAGTCGTGCACCGTCGTGAGCAGTGCGTCTCTCATAGGGAAATATTCTTTCTCTGCGGCGTCCCACGTATTGGCTGGCGTTTTCCACAGCGTGTCTAGCTCCTCTTTCAGCAGCCCCAGATACAGATTGATGTCGTTCCTTGGTTGTTTCGTCCCTTCAATTAGCATACTCATGTGAATGTACTTCCTCTTCATAGAACAACCAGGGGGGAAGGTTGTACATCCACACAAACACAGGCCAAGCGCTATTTGTGCTTCTCTGACTGCCAAACGGATTGACTCCATCAGTGCTCGCGCCCAGCACGATGTTCCTTGGATCCTTCCCAAATTCTGGGTGTTTGAAGTTCAACGCTTGCCACTGGCTCCCATCCTTAGGGTGACTCAGCATCTTGTCTTTTTTATTTATCTCCGGATCATTTGCGTCATCTTCTCGCTTCTTCTCCTCCCTATCCATGTGCCAACGCAGGAGCTTTGCTACCTTAGGGTCCGCGAAATACCGCTGCAGACGAGGAGTGATCGGAAAGTACCACACCACTTTTCGAGGAGCTTTCTTCCTCTTCTTGTATCGAGTGACACTGCACACTGGACATATGGTAGACTCCATGTGCTCGTCCTGATAAATGATGCAATTGTTCATGCACACATGGTATTTCACGTGCGATAAATCCAGAGGACACACGATTTTCTTCGCCTCCTCGAAACTGGTCGGGCACTTGTTCCCCTTGGGAAGACGTTCGTGCCAGAATGACATGTTCTCGTCGAAGCATGCGTCGGTCATTTTTGTGTTTTACCTTCATCTCCAGAGCCATGAGCGTTACTTTCAGGCGGGTAACCTCAGGCCTGCATCCTTCATACAATGGAGTAATCGCGTCTATCTCCAATTGATCCAGCTTGGCTTTCTCTCGGGCGGCAGCTCTTGCGTTATCCGTCTGCTTGAGAAGCAGCTCTTGAATATGAGGGTCCTGCACCCAGCCCATCGATGGTCCATCGTCGTCTGCTCCGCCGGCATCTTCATCTTCATGATCATGCCCTTCGGCTGCTCCGGCATCTTCCTCATCATCATGTCCGGCATCTTCTACATGATGACTGTGTACAGCATCACCGTCGTGATCATGTCCTAGAGATTCTTCGTCTTCTCGCCCGCCTGAGCCGCGGTGGTTGTCTTGCTGCCCTTCCTCATTTCTTGCCCGGCCCCCATGGACGACTTCATAGTCATCTTCATCACCTTGCCACCGATAGCCATCCATGAAACCACGCAAGACCAGGTGGTCCCACACCTGCCCAGAATCCGGGTCCGTAATAAGGCTCTTCAGCTTGCATCTTCGACACGGACATCTTATCTCCGTCTCGTTCTTTTGAAGCATCTCGGCCTTCGCGGAGCTCAAAAACCTATTCACGATGCCTTCGGTCATCGTGCAGACCATGGTCGCCTGTGGGGTAGAGCAAAATGATATTTTAGAACCAAGAAAAAAATTGGCATGACTTTCCCTAAAAATAGGACCCAAAAAAATGCATAGTGCCAAAATTCTCGCCGAAACGGAAATGAATCAACATTCCGGCAAAATATTGGCAACTATCGCATTTCAAATACCGGTACCTGCAAACACAAACATATATGCAACACCACAAACATATGCAACACCACAAACATACATAGATCTAGATCTAGCTAGGCCATAAAAAGTGCATGTGCGCGTTGTTGGAGGGAGAACAACATAAAGATAGCTTCCCCCTTACTTACCTATCAAAAAAAGGTAATTTAACCACTTAATTTGGATGAATCTATGGTGCAAATGAGGTGAGGAGGAGGAGGCAGCCGAAACAAGCTTGGAGGAGGAGGTGGAGAGAATGAAGTGGGGAAAGTGAGTGGATAGGTGTAGTTGTCCAAAATATCTAACTGGTCCCAGGTTACTAATGGCGCATCACCTACAAATGCGCCATTAGTAACCCTGGTTACTAATGGCACACTTGCTGGTGGTGCGCCATTAGTAGTTTTGCATATATATATATATATATATATATATATATATATATATATATATATATATATATATATATGTGTGTGTGTGTGTGTGTGTGTGTGTGTGTGTGTGTGTGTGTGTGTATAGTGTTACTATTCATCACCCAGGGTGTAGAATATGTTATTCTTCACCCGAGGTAATCTTATGATCGCTTCCCAAATAAATTACGTTTAGAATATAAATAGTTACATGCATATTGATTCAATATGTAAAATTTGGTATAAAAAATAAAAATATAGGTTATAAGACCAGAAAAATCACATGTTATATATGTTTTACACTATGTTTTTACATTCGTAATTTTATGTAACATAAAATATTTTTTACGGCGGGTACGTACTTCCTTACGTTCTTTTTTTATGTATGAAATAAGACAAAATTAACGAAACATAAAAATACGGTGCATTGATGTCAAAATAGAGAGGGGTGAAGAATAATTATTCCTCACCCAGGGTGACAAATAGCGCGACCATATATATATATATATATATATATATATATATATATATATGTGTGTGTGTGTGTGTGTGTGTGTGTGTATGTGTGTGTGTGTGTGTGTGTGTGTGTGTGTGTGTACACTAATGGCGCACGAGGGCACAGTGCGTCATTACTAGTTTAAACTAGTAATTGCACACTATTCCCTGGTGCGCCATTAGTAGTTTTGCAAAAAATAAAATAAAAAAAATATATAGTAGTGGCGCACTGTGTGGCTGGTGGCGCACCATGTGCCCTGGTGCGCCATTAGTATGTTTGGAAAAATAAAAAAAATTGTTACTAGTGGCGCACCATGTGTCTCGTGTGCCATTAGTGTCTTTCACACTAATGGCGCACCAACACATGGTGCTCCACTGCTATATAGTAGTGGTGCACCACATGTCTGGTGCGCCATTAGTGGCCATTTCATCTATAGCCCTTTTCCTAGTAGTGTCGTGTTTGGGATGCTGGATTTGGTGTTGTCTTTGAACTAATAGTAAAGAAAAATGTGTCGCGCATTCTTATGTGCTATCTGATGGGAGTGATTGACCCTGCCACGATGATAATGGACTTTGGGAATGGCAGGGTTCTTCGAATCAATCGTGATGCAGTTCATCACATTTTTTATTTACCTATGGGAAGTCACACTACACCCATGCCTGCTACCAGCGGCCATGATGACTCGTTGACTGCCCTCAAGGATGAGCTTGGCTTTGACCTTCAAAAAGTATAGGTGTCAAGGACTTGCTTCAAAAGCTGGAGGTGTTGGTGCAGTAAGATGATCATGTGATGGTTGATCTTGTTGTCAAGGCATTCTTCCTGATACTTTATCAGAATTTGATGTGCCATGGGCCTGCAGTTCGTTTGGGCAGGGTTGCTACCATGGTTGAGAACATGGATTATGCGGCTATGGCACAGATGGACTTTTGTCAGCTTGTTGTTGATGAGCTGCAGGAAATTGTGGTGAGGTGGCAGACAGAAGGCACCAAGCAGAATTGTGCAGAGGTTTGCGCCATTGTCCCCTTGATTATGTATCTTGATTGCTTGAAGCTTTGCAAATTTTCAGTTAAGCACACATTGATGCCACGCGCATCATACCTGACGACCAAGGATCTGATGAAGTTATACAACGAGGATATGCTTGTCAAGGGAAAGATTTATTTGGAAACTTACAAATTTGGGAAGCTGTCTGTTAGTGCATATGAGTTTTTAAGATCATTTTAAAAAAAGTGCAATCATTATAAATATGAACTTTCTAGTATTTACATGTGTACTTCTCTTCCCTTTTTGTCTTTTTTGCAGTTGAAGGCGTCAGGTAATATTGTGTACAACTGTCCTACTGCAGTGCTATGTGGCGGCTCTGATGCGGGGCCTTGCACTCCTGCTAGGTTTTGTGAGCCTATCTATAGCCAACTTCCTGCCTATGATGATAATGCGCCGCCTACTCGTGGTTTCATGGCTCATCGGATGTTTTATAATAGAAGCTCTCCTAAACAGACATTTGTTGGCGGAGAAAAACATGAGGAGATTGATGAGCTTCTTCTGAAGGTTTTGAAGTTAACTGAAGATTTGCCAACCTCTGGTGATAGCTTGAGGACAGTTGATGGTTTTTTCCTTGCTGGCCATGGTCCACAAGATGAAGATATTGTTGCTGCTCACAATTTTGATTGTGGCGTGGTTGAAAGTCTGAAGACTGAGGTGACGAATATTCAGTCTTCGTGTGCTCAGTTGAAACATTCACAGGAAGAAAAATACGCTCGGTATGAGAAGAATGTTGAGCACATTTTGGATGAAATGAACCATCAGGACGCTGGCGTCGGCGCTGATAATGTACGTTCTAGGTTTTTTGTGCCTTTGAACCTCTTTCGTGCATTATGTGGACTGCTCCTCACTATTTGTTTTTTGTTATTGGCTGGAGTGGAATCTTCTGGTGTCCATGGATCTAGGGACGATGGAATTGGTCAGGTACAAGTATTTTCTGCCATGCCTGTCCTGCCATGTGCCTCTCTTCTTAAACTTGAATTTTTTGCTTTCCATTTTATTGTATTTTTGTGTACCTCATGATTGTAAAATGTGTACTGCTTGTGCATAGTTGAGGTTTTTTTCTTTTTTGGTCGTTACCATCTTATTTTCGTTTTGGTTTGTTCAATGCCCGTAGATTGGAGTTGCTGCTTGTGATGTGCACAAAGATTCCTACAATGGCTCTGAGAAGGATCAGGACTCGGCTGATGCATCGTCCCCTCCAGATGTTGTAGCTGATAAGGTTTAGTGGAATTACATTTTCTGTTAGTCGGTTGTAATCTAATTTTTGTTGTTTTTATAAGCTTGATGTATGCTATTCTGTCACTCATATGCATTTCTTTTACATATGTGAGCTGCATAGTTTTACATGTGTGAGCTTCAGTCTTTGACAGAAGTGAACTACAGTTCTTTTCGCATATGTGGGCTACAGTCTTTTACATATGTAAGCTTCAGCATTTTAACAGAATTGAATTGTAGTTCTTTTTTGCATATGTTGGCTGCAGTGTTTGACATAAGTGAACTGCATTTCTTTTTACATATATGGACTGCAGTTCTTTGACATGTGTGGGCTGCAGTGTTTGACATAAGTGAACTGCGGTTCTTTTACATATCTGGACTATAGTCTTTGACATAAGTGAGCTGTGTGTTGTTGTGTTAATTATCCCCTTGCTCATTTGTGTCATTGTGTCTTTTTTAAACTTTATACAGCCTGGAGATGAAAACGTAGAAGTTCATGTTGATGTGAACTAGGGGGATTGTGCTGTTGCTAATGGTGGCAGTGTTGATGCTTCTGTATCGGTTGTCGCCGACAGTGTAGAACCTTTTGTAGCTCAGGAATCCCACGATGCTGCTTCCCCTAGTCGGCACAAAGATTCTCATGTTGGCATTGAAAAGCCGCTGGATAATGTCGTTCCTGCTGGTAGAGTTGCTGCTTCTCCTATTTTTCTGACGCCCAACGATGTTCTTGATGTATTCAGAGTGGAGCCTCATGAAGCTGAGGTATCTAAGGACGTTGCGGTTGACCAGACTGTTGTAAATCCAGAGAATGCTGATGTTGCTACAGTAGGGCGTTCCAGTGAGGCTATGTTGGTTTCATCGCAACCTAGCCAAGTAAATGTTTTGGTTAGCTCTTAAGAACAACAGCATGAAGACTCTGACACTAAAGACAAGAGTTCTGTTTCGAACAGTGAAGTTGAAGTTTTTCTCATTCAATTTTTTTAATTACTATGGTAGCTGCATTAGATGTCTAATGATAAGTGAAACTTCATCTTTTGTTGGTGATTTTGAAAATAGCTAGCATAATTTCCTTATCGTAATATTGAACTTCATTTTTTGGATAAGTGAACTTCATCTTTTTTTATTACAAATGACGAACTTCCTGTGTGACACCGTCGAGCATTGACCAGCCCTTCTGAAAAGATACAATGAGTTGTACACTGTTGTTACGAGGACTCGGAGGGACAAAAAGAAGAAGTATGGCTTTTTAAAAATTGTTTTGTTCATATGTATTTTCTAATTTCAGTCTTTACCATTTCTCGTTCTTGTTATTTTTGTAGTATCTTCTGTTTTAGTTTTTCATAAAAAAATTAGGAACATGATTGCTTTTAAAACTGAGGTGGCTGATATTACCATTAGCGAAGTTGGTCAATCTTTTTGGGATAAAGGGATGCTCACTACAGCCCTTGTAGATCTCGAGGTTTCTTTGCTGGTAGATAAATTTAAGGGATCTCTGACGATGGTTGTCCCGTACCATATTTGTGTAAGCATGCAGCATTTTTTTTGTTCTTTGATTTTCTTTTCTGATTTCGTGTGATGACCTGTTTGCTTGAGCACTATCCCTTTGTTTGGTTTTGTTTTGGCAAACAAGTATTTGGCATGATAGTAGTGTAGGCGGGAGTGTTAAATTGATGTTCTCTTCAAAAGCCGAGGAGCGTGTTGATAAAAAAGATATGGTGAGTAACGTTTTTATGTGTCGACGACAATTTTTTGTGTGTTGGTTATTATAGTGTTTTTTTTCTTGTTCTTGTAATACTTTTATTTATTTATTTACTTCCAACGGGTCATGTTTGCAACATTTGATCCGCCAAAGACGACGAGCGATGGTGTTGGTCATTATTGTGTAGTTGCCTTAAATGTGAAAGAAAGGCAGTTTGAATTTCTTGACTCATTCAATAAACCTAGCAGCTCTGAAGCGAACAGGATTTTTAGGAGGATGGTTAAAAATATCAAGCGTTCATGGAAAAAAGGTAGCTCAAGTTCTGACGAGCCGCTAAATCCTCCTACACTTGATGGATTTGTGTTGAAACATGTTGTTGTCCCACTTCAGCCAAATGGGTGTTCCTTACAGCCCCTCTCCACCATACTGCTCAACCTTTTTTTATATTTCACTAGTACAAATGCACGTGCGTTGCACCGGGCGAAAAAATAAATATAACCTGCTCCAGTGCCATTATGCAACATTTTTTAAACCAATTATTTGAAATGTCATAAATAAGGTTACACTAAGTATTTCTTTTTGCACTTTGAAATTTGGACGTACCCTAACAATGTTTATCATGACCTATTTCAGCTCATCATTTTCATTTCATCCTGTGATAAAGTAGTTATGTATGAAATATTCGAGCAAACATGCCCGTGGCGTTGCAACGGGAGAAAAAAAGTATGTTTCTAGCACAATAAGCACGACTCTAAACCCCTCTACATGTCCATGTTATCTATTTAACCATAGCGTCTCATCCGTGTTATCGCTTATCCTCATTCCCGCCTTGATCAACCATGATCAACCATTGCGTCTGAATGTCGCCAATCTCAAGGTGATGATATCGTTGGATGTCCAAACACTAACCCTCATACGCTCACTCACTTTTAAATTGTGTATTTATTTTCAAAATACATCAACATTCTTTTTATAATACATAAACACTCTTTAAATCACATGTACTTATTAAAATAGAATGGTATTTTTTTTAATTATGAAAAATTAGCATGTGACATTTTTAGAATTACATCAGTTTTTTTCTTTTAGAAAAGGGTGAAATTTTTTCAATTTATATGAATATTATTTTAATATGTTAAAACTTTTCTTAAAACTTCACAAAAGAAACTAAAATGCATGATATTTTCCAAAAGGAAAAACATTTTAAATAACAAAAAAAGTGTAAAACGCATGAAAATAATTGGTATTGTTGCGCCTTACAACATGACTGGCCTCTTTCACAACGAGTTTATTCTTTCTGTTAATTTCTTCCTTCTCGGACATAAGAGTTTATCCTACGCACAACTTTTCTATCCTTAGGCACACGGTAGATTTTTATTTCTTTTGCCATATTTTTATTTTTATTAATTGCTTTCCTTCCTTATGCCTGCCAGATTTTTTTCCTTCCGGTCACAAGCAGACCCGCCTCATCCTACTCTGTTTATTTTGAGGTTGCTTGTGGATTTTCCATGCAAACAAGCATATATTAAGTGCTAGGATCTGACAAAAGTGGGCAAGGTGGGACTATTTGATTGTAAAAAACATTCACATTCATTGGATACATAGATAGCCCAGTTGGATGCCTCACCATGATGGGAGGAGCATGACTCGAGTTTTTTGCCTTTTCTAGAAGAAAGCCCAGGAACAGGGCACAGACATGTTTAGATCTAGACCAGTTTGTTATGTAAAATCTAGCGAAACACGTGACTGAGTGGGAGCGAAACATACGATGAAAAATCTTGTAAGAGACGTAATAAAAATGAGACAACGTACTAAAAACGTTTGATGAAAGAATAGTCGCAAGCCCATCTCCCACTCGCTCGATCCCTATAACCCTAGCGCAACGAGCATCTATCTATCTGCTCGATCCCCTCATCTCTCCCTCGCTCTCTTGAACGCCTTCTGCTGCCTCCATGGTCGCCACTGCACCGACCATTACCACCATCAGACGCCCCGTCCTCTTGCCACGCCCGAGCTCCGTCCCAAGCTACCCTATTGATACGCAGAAAAATTGAAACATGTATATAAATTGGTGTGATATATTCTAAGGTCGCGATGTGGGACAATTTTTCAGCAAAAGGCAGCCAGCCTGGTTGGTTGTGACATCTATGTTATACACAGGAGGTCCCAGGCTCGAGTCCGGCATGTACATGTATTTTTAGCGAAAAGGGCCCAGGGGGACGACTGTACATAACCGTAGAAAAGTAGGGTCTTTTATGCAAAACCGTCGCGACAGTGAACCTGACGGAGTCTATCCGTGCTTTATTATTACTAGCAAAAATGCCCGCGCGTTGCAACGGGAGAAAAGAATGGCGTGACATGTATTTTTAGCGAAAAGGGCCCAGGGGGACGACTGTACATAACCGTAGAAAAGTAGGGTCTTTTATGCAAAACCGTCGCGACAGTGAACCTGACGGAGTCTATCCGTGCTTTATTATTACTAGCAAAAATGCCCGCGCTTTGCAACGGAAGAAAAGAATGGCGTGAAAAGGGTGTCTAAAACAAATAGTCAATGTGCTCAAATATTTATTTTGGCCACATACAAATAGAAATTTTGTACAAGTGCATTGAACATTAGTAAATTGAGATAAGTTTGCTTTAAAGCCAAAGCTGGTGACATGGATGCCATTTACCATCACAACTTTGAATGTTCAGCTTTCAGGAAAACATATGAACCTCACAAAATATTTATATCAACTTACATACAGGTTTTGTTGGATAAAAAACTGATCGCTTGAAAGCCACTATGGGGATTAGCATATTTGTCGTGAAAGATGCTAAATAACAGACCCAAGCAAACACACACATGGATCAGATGATACAAGGGCGGATCCACCATGGGGGGTGTACAAATGTACACCCAAACTTTTTGGCAAAAAAATCGTAAGTAGGCATAGGACCAGTTCAGGTAATCAGGAGCAGCGCACTACCTTGGCAGCCCAGTACTTCTCCAACACACGTTCGCATGAGACGGGCGAATCAGGGAGCCAGCTTTTCTTCTCCACATAGTTATGTTCCCATGGACCCTTAAAAAAGGTTTGGTTCCCATGGACCCTTAAAAAAGGTTTGGTTCCCACGGACGAGGCGGCGGTGTGACCCTCTGCCGATGGCGACTGGCAGGCCACGGCCAGGCGAGGGAGACACGGTTGCGGCAGCACCCCATGCTTTCGTCAGAGGATACAGACAAGCCCTGCGGTTCCGTGCCAGGAGCGACGGGGACATGATGCACAGAGGGTGGGGACGAGTGTCGCTGCTGAACATACCAGTGCAGCAATTGGTTTGAACAACCTCAATCTCTAAGCCTAAGTTGAATCCCCCATCCAACTCTGAATTTGCAATCGTTGATTTGTTGGTTCATTTTTGTTGTGAAATCTTCAACTGAATGTGTAGCCGCTATCTAGATTCAGAAAGACATAGCCGTAGATGACACTGAGGAGTGAGGATCTGCTTGATTTTATTAGTACAAAAGCAACAAATGAATTATTTTCGAATTGGTGGTTGTTTTATCAGTTTGTGGAAATGAAATTGGGAGCTTGAGCTCCTTTGATGAAAAAAGACTTTGAAATATATGCAATGGAGCATTCTATATTAGGGTGGAAAAAAAATTTGAACATCCAATGTTGAATTTCTGGATCCGCCACTGAGATGATAGTTATGCTCCTGAATAAATTGAGCGAAACATGCATGTGAATTTCAAAGAGTGGATGATATGTATCATGAGGCTGTATAACTTTGGCCACCACATCAAATCCTTCGAAGTTCAAGGGAATTTGCAAGTTGAATAAGTAATTTATGCAAAACTACACACCTTTTCTCATACACCAGTGATACATTACATGTCAGGATGTTACATTTACCAAAAAAAAGGCTTTCGCCCCGCTTTATACATTTGCTATCAGGATGTTACATTTCTCTGCATGTGCTTAATGTCAGGGTGCTGCTAACCATTGTCAAGGACCAGACCCTCAATCTACAACAAAGCAATGGTGTAAGTGTTCTGATGTTACATTACAGCAGGTGGCAATGTTCACAAGCGTGTTACTGGAAATGCATTTGAACTATTTATCCAAATCCAAAAGTCTATGAAATACAGAAGGACGCTATATTGTGCAAAAAGAAAGAAAAAACATACCAGACGTGTGTCCGCATCAAACTTCTGGTGCATATGCATTATCCCATCATGAAAATATCAATTGGCTCACCGCGTTGGCAGATGCATATGACTTATAGCAGGGACCAAACAGAAAATACAAATATGCTAAGCAATTTTGTGGAATAAAGCTTTCAAAGGAAGTACTATGAAAGAAACATGATGTTACCGCATTTACAACAATGTTAGGCAACTGGTTAGCCAATCTATTATCTAGAAACAAACGCTCAGAATAAAGTAACTCCTTTATCATGCATTCCAAGAAATAAAAATTGCATGACGAGGAGATTACCCTCCTAATACCAAACCTGAACACAAATGGTACTTACGGAAGCCATAGAATTAGAAATAATCAAACAAATTATATAAAGAAATCATGGCATACTTCATAATCCTTTTTTGAATTACATTAAGATTTGCAAGGAAAAAATCTAATTGCAAAGATATATTTGATGTACGTATAGAGAAGGTTGAGGCAGAAATACAAAGTATGCCATAAATTTTAGAGCAATTGTGTTTTAAATTTCAGAAAAGCATTTCTTTGCACCGGTACTACTGCGGTAATTATAGCACTACCCTCCTAATACCAGTTTAATTCGCCTTGATAAACGAACCAAATCAGGTAAAACTCACAATAAAGTGCAGAGTAACTGAACAGCTAGTCACTGTTACTCTTAGTACCCCCTCTGATCCAAATTAGTTGCCCCTCGAACTTATGTATCTAGAAATACGTCTACACATTCATTCCAGCGACAACTAATATGGATCAGAGGGAATATCAAAAAACCATGAAGGGTCATTAGTTAGCATTTTTTACCGTAATATCTTGAGTCTAAATGTTACTAACCGCTTTTGATTTTCAAAATAGGTATAACTACAGGCTTCAAACTTATGTATCTAGAAATACGTCTACAAACATTCATTTCGGCGACAACTAATATGGATCAGAGGGAATATCAAAAAACCATGAAGGCATAAGTAGTTAGCATTTTTGACTATAATATCTTGAGACTAAATGTTACTAACAGCTTTTGATTTACAAAATAGGTATAACTACATGCTTCAATGTTTTCCATCGACAACTTAAGGAAAGAATCAAAATTATAAAAATCAGACCCTGACAACTTCACATTAACAGTTTTGAAGCTACGCCGCAAATTTATTTGCTATATTCGATTACAACAATCATTCATTGCTCATTATCAAATAAGCCAAATCTGACTAAATGCTACACAATTAAAAATAAGCAATACCTGGTACAGCTGCCAAAATTGATAAACTGGTTCTAAAATTTGCAGCAGTCTTTTCCTTGTAGCAACTAAAATCAACAATAACTATTTATTCAATTTCCTGGAGAGTTTTTCTTCAATTTTGCCAGCATCCAATGCTGGCTTTGTAGAGAAAATCTGCAGAAAAAGGAAACTTAGCATCTAAATTTTATCGATTGTCCTGACCATGTTTAAGAAACGCAAAGTCTAAGAATTCATATTGTAGATAAATGAGGCAACACAACAGAAAACAAAAGATGAGTAGAACAAAAAAGGAGTTCAGAATATAGCATGAACTATAGTGCCCAAACAACAGCAAGAATGACAATAATGTTCCTTTCTGCCCGAGCAATAACATTTACCTTTCAGCATGGCATGATTAATACGGAAAAAATGTTGGTTTGTGGAATGAAAGTAGAGAGCACGAAAGTAAGTAGAACGACATGGAGGCAGAGCCATGTGTGTCGCAGCGCGCTGCTAACCAAGAATTGCAAGGAATGCTAAAATGTGACTAACAACTGTTCAGGTTACATGAGAGAACTGAAAATAGTCATATACTCCCTCCGTCCGGAAATACTTGTCATCAAAATGGATGAAAGGGGATGTATCTAGACGTATTTTAGTTCTAGATTCATCTATTTTTATCCATTTTGATGACAAGTATTTTCGGACGGAGGGAGTACTTAGCTTTAGTCAATAAGGAGAAGGCACGTAGAAACATATTGTGCCCAATTCATGGTACATGTCTCTGAACAACAATTTTATAGCACTGATCCTTGTCTCTCTCTTTAGCAGCACTCAAATCCTCCTGAACCTTTAGGAATTGAGACATGTATACCAACCATGCCGGTTATAGCAGAAAACATAACATCACAAGAAATAAGAGTACATTGTTTTCTCTATCTGGCCATTCAAGGGAAGACCTTATATTTCTCATTGTACTCCTGCAACCAATCTTTGTGCCTGAAAATGAATATAATTAGTTAGCTGCATCCATGAAGAAAAACAAAGATTACAACAACAATACGCCCCCGCATACAACAACCAAGGAGCAGCACCCAGAAAGCAAGCCGCTCAAACACCACAGTTCACGTACGCACACAGACACAGGGGTGCATGAGGCTGGCTCTGGCGTCCTTCTCCATCTTGGACCTGGCACAGGCCATGCAACGATGTGGGGAGCTCGGAATCAGAGCAGCATGGCCGCCCCACGAGGGCGTGGAGGAGAGCTCCTGTGGTGGCCGAGATCAAAATTTCCACCAAAACAACAGATAAAGAATCCATAGATGCAAATGTTCAGATATAGATTAAAATGGGTTAATGAGTTGTTTGTTCTCGGGATGAAAAAATGGGATGTGGATGTAGTGGAACCCACCCGAGCTGCCCGTCGGCGTACTGTGCTCGGAGTCATCATCGGTGTACATGTATCTTTTATTCACTCTTCCAAGAATACAGAAGCAGGGCAAATAAGCCAGCGAATGGAGCAAAACTGAAAGCCAGGTTTATAAAGACTGAATCCAACTCCGGTCAGTACCTGCAAAACAATAGTCATTTACTCTAGCTTCAACAGATAATTATAGCAACATAGAGCAGTAATATCATACAACACGCATGAAATCACCACCACATCAGTTGCCCTATAAAATCAAATCGAATCCCCGAGGAACCTACCTTGCTATGGAGGAACCCAGGGGCTGGGAGGTCGGCAGCAGATGATGCATACCTCACACTGGCGGAAGGAGGCAGTACTGGTGCACAATTTGATGCTGGCGCAGGGGTAGCGAAGCGGGTGCTCGTCGTCGCTGCAGATCCGGTACACGTCCCCCTCCTCGTCCTCAGAGTGTTCAGGACCTCCGCCATGGCTGCGTGGGCCTCCTCCTAGCAAGCGCGTGCGGAGGGGTAATGGGAGCTGGCTCGAATTTGTCAGCTTCTCCGCCGGAGAGGGAGAGGCAATGTGGGGGAGCGGAGCTCGCGGTCGCGGTGGCGGAAGGAGGAGAGGCAACCCTAGGTTCGGGGAAATCGTTTCCAAGGGAGTCTCTACGATCTCCGCCATGGCTGCGTAGATGTGGGAGACGGTGGCGGAAGGAAAGAGAGGATGAGGAAGAAGCCATGCCTAGGTTCGGTTGGCGGCGGCGAGAGGGAGCGGATGAGATACAGGATACGGACATAAGTATTTTACACAAAGCTAACTCTTCTTTTTCAATAACTTATAGGCCTCATATTAGGGAGCACCATGTTTAATCCCGTTTAAATATCTACTCGAGTCGAACTCGAATCCTGGTTTTGTTATACTAGATGACCCGTTGCGCCAATGGCGCAAAGGCCGAGGATAAGCCAAGTAATGGAAGAGTGAGCATATATCTCTTTTATCATGGCCGTCTCAAAAGCATACTACACAGTAGTAAGCAGCAATGTAATTGCTCTTATTTTTTTGCATATACTGTGATCACAAGACATGATTATAGGGAAGTTTTAATCAAAGCATTGAAGTGAAAGCACGCATAAAAGGAAAGGTTCTGGAAATAACAGTAGAAGAGCAGTTCTTTACATATACAATAAGCGATGATAAACTGATCTTGACCACAGAGATAATAACAAAACCTAAAGCTGATAGACTGCATTATACACTACTTTTCACCACAGAGGCAGCAACGGAAGACTATACATATCTGGCTCGGAGTACTCCAAAATGGGAAAGACCCTGGTTTGATCGATATGAAACAAAAGGTGGCTGTTTCAGTAACCACAGAAGCATGCTGGTTAGGACACATTGCCTGAAGTTTACCAGAAACTATTTCTTGTAGCCTCCAGGCGCTGCTCGGACTTCATACCAATGTAGCGTAGTCTCTGCGTCAGTTTTTCAATGCTTGCAAGTGCTGCTTCCATAACTCCCTTGGTGTTATCCTGCCCTCTTAGGTGGCGAGCAGTCGTTGTGTTTTGTATTTGCACAGAATATGAGCTCATATACCTGACAGCGTAGTAGCATGCTTTGCGTATTTTTGTGTCTCATGTTAAATATAACAGAATGGAAAGCATGGCAATGGAAAAATAAGCAGAAAGAAGAGATCGCAAGAACAGACATACCACTTAGGCATTATCATTCCAAAGCTTTGGTTCAGCTAGCACTCAAATGTTTTTGATGCGTTAGTCTTTGTAACAGCCGGCTCATCCCTAGGATCATCAAATTTTCAGCAAAAGGATTACTTCGGAAACATGTATTTGTATTCTATATGAACAGGAAGACAAACTCAATAAGATGGAATAAAGGAACAAAGGCTTTGCAAGTCCAATTGGAATAGGAATAGAAGCTTAATTGTATGATGGATTTGTAGTGCCAAATAATTTATAATTTATATGAGCATTTATGGCTTTGATAAGTAGATAGCAGTGTATTATGCTTCATTGTATAGAGAGTTCATACCTCTCTAGTTCAGATCCCTGTGATAGGGTTAATCTAATTACCGCAACGCATGTAAAATGGAACAAACAAAAAAGATATAGAAGAAAGTATATCCGATAGAAATACTAATAGTGGTTGAAACAAAGTTTTTCATGAAAGTTGGTATGATCACTTTGATATTGTTCTTCTTCTGCCAAACAAGGATACGGGCATGTGGTAGTATGTTTTTCTGAAATTCGACATTGTGGAGAACTGCAAAAGAGGAGATTAAAGTACCTGGCTAAGGAAAATAAAGAAAGCGGAGATAAATTACCGGGCACAGTACCAGTGACCATAGGCCCAAATATCTTCCCGTCTTTGATCTTCTGCAGATACTCAAGTAGCTTCATGCGATAGATACGAACAGGGTCAGCTGCCTTATTGATTTCTTGTTGCTCAGGCCTAAGCGTCTTTGTTATCTGAGCCCACTTTGGGTTACATGTGAATGTGGTGACTATATCAGGTGAGTCGTTGACATGCGAAGCTGCCATTCCATCATGATAGCTTTGAGTCATATAACGAGTTCTACCAGCATAGGACAATGTCATTATATTGTTTTGACTGTCGTCGCCTTCATCAAGCGTACCAGGCGCAGCAACATCAATATCAAGCTTTATGTTTTCAGTCTGCATGTTGTGCTGAAATTTTCAGAGGAGACCTTCATTGAACAGCAAGAAATCATGAGGTTGAGGACTTGCAGAGGTAGTAGCAAGCAGGAGACAATAGAATAGTAAGCAATGTGTGACAAACAGAGGTACATGGATTTTCTATATGCACAAATAGATGGAGCTAAACAAATTTTGCAACCTCTTAAGCAATTGTTGGGTGAAGCATAGGAAAAATGGTGGGAGATAGCAGGGTAAATAACATATATTCCATAGGCTCGTCGTGAGAATTATACTCCAACAATCATGGCAATGTTATGAAGAATTTAGTACAGAAGTATGAATGTGGTCTCCTATAAAATTGTTACTAAATAGGGATGCTGTACAAGACACTAAAGCAGGAAGAAAACAATTTGTTGCATTGAAGAAACCTCTTCATGATGTGATCTTTATAGGACATACATACTGCACATAAATAAAAATCCAAACCCAGTATTTTCAGGGATGGCATGAACATATTCAGGGTTTTTGTATTTTAACTTGAGACTGATTTAGTTCAAACAAAATAAATAGCTTCTACGCCATATTGTTGTAAATTCATTATCAATCAATAAAGCTAAACTAAAGGGGGGCAAGAGAACCAGGGATAATTTATAAACAATGTGCAACAGTAAACCATACATGGAATGTGCTATTTACAAAGTAATTTGACTATGTTGTCTTTAGCTAGAAAAAAACAGAGGAATAGTAAAACTGGGCATAGGAGAGCTACCTAGGCATGTCTCTGAAGCTGGTTGTACCTATAGCATACCTTTGGCAAGAAATTACTTGAGGGCACATGTCGCTGCTAACTCTGTCTTCCAGGCCATTTTCACATCCTTGCAGCCCCACTCCCATACCATTACATATCTCAACGGTAATTGGTGTATGACATGACCACAAAAACCTAAATCAACATCACCCAGAAGAATCATTATTGGAACGAATAGGAAAAGAAGCACAAAGTGATCATCACCACCTTGGCCCTTGGGGAAGCAATTTTAACATTATTACCTTTCATTGACATGTTTGAAACAACAACTAATCTGCATGTGCCTAGTAAATCTTAAAACAGAGGAAGGATACAACACATGATAGAAGTGAACCCAAATGGTCAAATACTTCAGATTCTGACACACAAGGGAGAATACCAGTCTGCATCTTACTCAATTGCAAGCCAAAATCAATAGGCAAAGTAACAGAATATGGGACAAGTGTGACCTGAAGAACTAAATCCCATATATGTTCCTCTAAATCCCGTATCATAGAACCATATACTGTCCTAAATCAAGTAACAGAATTATAATCTACCCAACACATTTATAGGGAAAGTATCACCACTATAAGCATTCAAACTAATCATCACGTGGTAAATAAAGACTACACAGAACTAAAAGGAAGAGAAAAATATAAGTAAAAATATATTATGATCTCTGTTAGCTTTCGTTATCTTTATCGAGCACCTAAAAGAGAATCTGCATGATAAATAGGACACACCCTAGCATACTGAATATTACAATCGTTTGTCAATACATGCCACTGTAAAGCCAAATAAGCTGGCACACCTCTAACTTCTTCTGTGCCTCTCAGACTCAAAACCTTTGTAGGAAACATACATCTTCCCTAGAACTTTTAGTTATTGGAATCGAAATGCCTGTAGGAATCGCTGGTGCTACCAAGCACCAGTCCCACGTCTGGCCTCTGCACGAGACAAAACCCATGAGCAACCCTTCAAACTATAACATCATGAAAGGAAAGTGGTGCATCAGCTAACACCAACCTTTCCTTCTTTTCACATATGGTAGGGACCTTAGTATGTTTACAGCAACCAAACCAGAAGCTTGCACTGGCTAGCTCTATGTATCCCTGTGTCATCGAGATCAACATGGCTGTTTTAAATAGCACACCAAAAGTAATTCTAACATGAAAATGAAAATAATAAATATCCTATAAATGAGAACGGTACGCTTGTTATTTCACATACATGTGCTAAAAAAGTTGTTCTAAGACACGTGACCAAACCAAACGTTTATAAGTTGATAAGTAGCACCTGCAGTGGCCAGGAACATTTAAATATATTACCGTATGAAGGGAAGACACATGAATACATCAGATGCGGCTGTGTTCTTCATAAGCAATGCACACATCAATAATGTACGAACCTAGGCATGAGCAATCACCTCAAAAATCACAGCGAAGAACCAATTTGATTTCAAAAAACACATTACAAATAAGCATCTCAAACAATTAACTTCAGAGCATCTTCTAAAAAAGTGTAGAAGTATCCATCTACATTACTCGTCTATTTAGATTGACCATGCTGAATATAAACTTGTTTCCAGCAGTTGCTAACAATGCAGTTACCTATATCTTGGCCAAAAAATCAATAATATATATCCATGACGACATAAATCCGGTGCTAGAGAAATTAGTTATTTCAGAGCATAAAAATTCAATCGGAACCATTTAAATAGCAGGGCTATATATTAATATGAAAATGGATCCCACCTATGGATGTCATCTGATGCCAAGAATGAGAGGAAACTAACTAAGCCTGAATGTCACCCATATTGAAAATACCCATACTATGATTGGGAGGCCAATTAAACATTATACATCGCATAATGTACTATTTATGTTAGTATGTACAATAAATTCTTTGCCAACTGCATACATTTTGTTTAGAAAGTACTCATATGCACATTGGCTTGTTCTTGTCGCTTCCCAACTTAAGGATTAAGAAAGGACAAGAAGATCCATGCCAGGAGGCACATACTTGGTGGAGAGGCAGTGGATGAAGATGTAGGCGCTGTGGTGAAAGCGGCCATGGCGTCCTTGTCCACCACACCTCTGCCCTCCTCCTTGACCTATGCCGGCCATGGCCTTGGGGAGCTCCTCCACCTCCACCTCCATCATCGCTGCCGCCGGCGCAGGCTTCGCCTTGGGCCCCGCGGTAGGCTGCAGCTCATTCGTCTTCCCTGCCATAGATTCCCGCGCTACTGTTGGTGTTGTCTGGTGAGGCGAGGCGCGCGGTCGAAATCGTGCGTGGAGAGTACAGAGGCGTCGTCGAGGAAGAAGAGAGTAAGAGGAGGCGACACACCGTACAGATGCCCACCGCAACTCACCCCGACGGCTCGACCGCCTTTGCTGCGCCGCCGACGACATAGGAGGAAGCCAGGTGGACGAGCGTGCGTGGGGCGGAGGAGCAGCGATGGGGTCGTCGGTGCTCACCCCGACCCCTTGGGATCTAGGAGAAGGGGCTGGGCTGGGCGACATGGGGCGGCGGCGGCTGGGAGAAGGGGCGGCGGCGGCGGCGGCGCTGGGAGAGGAGGCGGCGCACTGGGCTGGGCGACGTGGCGATGGCGGCGGCGGCTCGAGGGAGGAAACAGAAAAGAGAGAGAGAGGAGGGAGTCGCTGGCGGGAGATTAGATGATTTACCCCACTTTACAAGGGCTTAGATGATTTGCCTCAGGGTTGTCTTGGACCCGGCCCCACCCGGCAGCCTCTAGGGAGGCAAATTATGTAAGTGGGAAGTAAAGTGGGGCAAAAGATCTAATTTTCCAGTCGCGGGCTCCTTTTAGGTTTTCACTGCTCGGGTGGAACTTTTTCTACGAATCTCTACTACGAATCTCTTCTCTACTACTAATAAAAGAGCAAACATTAACTTTTCTTCACGCACCTCGTTAAACGTATACAGACCTATTACCACCCTACGATTAGGCACACTAAAATCAATCTAATGGTCAACCTTAACCTCATGTGTTGTTTGGGGTGCATCTTCTCTACTATCTCTACTACTAATAAAAGAGCAAACATTAACTTTCCTTCACGCACCCCGTTAAATGTACACAGACCTATTATCACCCTACGATTAGGCACACTAAAATCAATCTAATGGTCAACCTTAACCTCATGTGTTGTTTGGGGTGCATCTTCTCTACTACTAATAAAAGAGCAAACATTAACTTCCCTTCACGCACCCCGTTAAACGTACACAGACCTATTACCACCCTACGATTAGGCACACTAAAATCAATCTAATGGTCAACCTTAACCTCATGTGTTGTTTGGGGTGCACTTAATAATTTACACACGGACGGACCGTTCCACCGCAGAGGAAATCAAATCACCTCCACGTCCCTCCCAGTCATCAATCACACGCAAGGAAACAAATAACTTCCCATCGCTGCACCATACCATGGTGGGAGGGAACACCTGAAATCACGCATCAGCAGGAAGGAAACAAAACAATATCTCATCGCTACATCGTAGCACCGTCGCCCCGACCTCGCGGCCCAGCAGATCCCCTCGCCCTGGGGCAGCATCGTCTGCTTCCGGAACGACGCCCTCGCCGCCCTGCACCGCACCCTGGGCAGTCGTTCCTCCGTCGCCTCCTCGCTATCGGCAAGTCCCTGAACCTGCCTCAGATGAAGACCTAAGGTGAGCAGAATTTGTAATACAGTCAATCTACTAACCGCACCATCCTGCTTGACATCAATAAAAACAAAGAATCTTCAGCCTGTATCCTGCATAAACATAGCAAGCATGTTTATTCTTAATAATACTGTGTGTACATGAATGCTATTTGCCACTAATGGTAACAGGGATCAGATCTGCAATTTGATTCTAACTAATATGCTTTAATTCAACCCTCTTGGCAGATTCTACTAATACGCGCGATATGTCATCTCCGAATCGTGCGGGGGCACGCACCCCATTTCAGGATATAACCAACTCCCGCTTCGTGGGTAATTAACAGCCTACTAAGCGCTACAGTTTTTCTTGAATGATGAACACTGTTATTGCTTATGCGCTAACTTTCTATTTCTATTTATAAGACCCTAAGGAACTGAAGAGGCAGCGGGACAGAGAATACTATGCACGAAATAAAGATGCCATTCTCAAACGGCGTCGTGATGCACGCCAAAATAACAAGACTCCAAAAGCGCTGCCTAATGACCAGCAAAGTGTGCCACATACACCCCTGGCCATGACCCAAAGTAAAAATAACATTGTACTGTTGGCTTATGTTAACATTTTGAGACTCTGAATTATAACTATAATGTATCATAGATGTAGATCCTATGGAGCAAAAGAGGCAACTGGAAAGGGAACGGTATTCACAAAATAGGGATGACATATTAAAGAGACAACGTCAAGCCTACAGTCAGAAAAAATTGTCTCATGCTTCTGCAGGGACCGGTGCCCAGAAAGATGAAACACAAACACCGATGTCCACATCCATTGGTAATGACGATCAACACTTTACATACACCCCTAATTGTTGAAGCTAATTAGCTTTTTGCATCTATGTAGACCCTAAAGAGTTAAGGAGGCAAAGGGACAGGGAGAGGTATGCACAGAACAGGGATGAAATATCAAGAAGAAAACGCCAATCCGGTGAACAGGCAAAGACATCTATTGCCACTGTCAACAACGTTGACAATGTGTCACGCACACCAGCTACAGGACAATCGGGTGTCAGCCAGCTACAAACAATATCATTTGCAGGTTCTGTGGTACCATAAAATAGTCATTGCCTTTTATTATGTCGCATATTATTAAGATATACTCCCTCTGTCTCAACATAAGTGTCTCAACTTAAGAACAACTTTCTACTAAAATTAGTATAAAGTTGAGACACTTATTTTAGGACGGAGGGAGTATATAATTATATGCACTGATGTGGTGACACCAAATTTCTTGCAGGTTTATCAAACATGTCAACTTCATCCCAATCACATGAAGGCATCCCTCCTGACGAGGACAATATTTTAGGAAACATTGATGAATCCAATTGGTTGCATAGGAATGATGCATATCAGATGGTAGAAATTGCAGGGAGACTGAGAGCTGTTGTTGTACCTCTTGTTCATAAAACGCAAACAATTTCCAATGTCACTGCAGATATTGCACCAGGTATATCATTAGGCGTTTGTAAAGTGTAAGGAACAATATTACTATAATCAACCTCAATATTATTTATAGTGCAAGCGTGTTTACCGTAATCTGGGTTCTCTTTCATTTTTTATGTATAGAGCCTCTTAATGCCTCCAATCAATCTCAAAAGTCCCTGGCCAATGATAGGCCTGGAGTAGAACCAACAACAGAGACTGCTCAAAACACTCAAAATCTGCAAGGCAGTTTTGCCGACCCTACGTCTACTAGAACACCTACATTGTTATGTTGTACTGATCTTATGATTTTTCATAGTGGGCAACGACCAGACAGCTGATCCATATGGAATATTTGAGCCTCCTGTTCAACAAACCAATTTCCAAGGTACATTATATATATTGACGTTCCCATTTGAATGTCTTCATCCATAAATTTGAGGAATTTATATTTGACCAACATATTGCGTAATAGATTACATGGAGCCACTGCATAATGGAGAAGCCGCATACCATGATCCTGATGAAGAAGCTAGAATATTTATGGATCAGGGTATGTCCATTATCTATTTTCCAACTTAGCACCCTCACATGCACACTTTAGTTGTATTGAGTGATAATTTAATACCTACTGTTCTTCTGTGCTAGATGTTGCTTTCGAGTCGTACCACCTTGGACACCAGAATGCACAAGCAGGAACCGTAGCTAATTTTGATAAGTTCATATACCGAAACCTACCTACAAAGCACCATGTCCTAAAAAAGGTTCCTGACTGCCTTCACTGTGGGGCTTTGCGGTTTCCATTCGAGGGGCCAGCATTTTGTTGCAGAAAAGGAAAAGTATGTATATTTACTCCAGAGGTTCCAGAAGAGTTGAAACGGTTGTTTACATGTCAAACTGATGAGGATGCTAAATATTTCAGAGAGCATATACGATATTTCAACTCGCACTTCTCATTCACAAGTTTAGGAGTCACCCTTGATCGCCGAGTCAGCAATGCGGCAGGAACTGGAGTATATACTTTTCGTGCGTGTGGCAGGTTGTACCACGCTCTTGATGATCTGGTGCTGGCTGATAATGGCCCTCGACATTTCCAACTCTATATTTATGATACAGATGAAAACTTGGTTCACAGGGCTAAGAGATCTCCAGACCTTAAGATAGACCTCATACGGAAGATTCTGCAAATACTACAGCCTAACCCTTATGCGCAAGTTTTCAAGAGCCTTGGGTCTGTTCCAAATCTAGATGAGTATAGGATCTCACTAAACACGAATATCATGCTCGATCAACGAAGGTACAATACAATGCCCCAACAACTTCTCAGGTGGCAGCGATATGGGTTGAAGGGAGCGACCCACAAAATTGCTTTGACAGGAGTGTTGTCGTGCATGGAAAAAAGGAGAACAGCCCCTATATATTAGAGCATACTATGGGTGCTATGACCCGTTGTCTTATCCCCTATTCTTCCCACGTGGAGAGATTGGTTGGAATCGTTGGATGCCATATGTTGGTCCCCACGATGACAGGACCGAACATTCATCAGATAATTCTACACCACAAGGAAACCAAGACATTGATATACATATAGGTATGTGTTCATTAACAAGGGTTAGGCTTGCTATTTATTAATGTGAACTTATGTTTTCATCTATGTATCAGAGGAAAGCTTGATTAGAGAAAGCGAACAAGTTGGGAATTTTGTAGCACATGAAGACCATGCCACTGATTTACCTGCAGGTATCAGTCATCATTTCTTATTGTTCAATTCTTATTGTGTCAATCAGCCAGCACACTGATACTTATGTTGTCAATCTTCTAGATGACAACGAGGATAACCCAGATGAGGATTTTGGTGACAATGAGGTGAATGCAAAACAATGTAGGAAATTTGTTAGTGCAAGGGAGTACTACTGCTTCAAGCTGCAGGTCAGGAAGAAACTTTTAAACATCATCTTGTTCGGGGGGCTCCTTTTCCAACAGTGGGTTGTTGACATGTATATCAAGATTGAGTCTATGAGGCTTGTGTTGGGGAACGTAGCAGAAATTCAAAATTTTCTACGCATCACCAAGATCAATCTATGGAGTAATCTAGCAATGAGGGAAAGGGGAGTGCATCTACATACCCTTGTAGATTGCTAAGCGGAAGCGTTCAAGTGAACGGGGTTGATGGAGTCGTACTCGTCGTGATCCAAATCACCGATGATCCTAGTGCCGAACGGACGGCACCTCCGCGTTCAACACACATGCAGCCCGGTGACGTCTCCCATGACTTGATCCAGCAACGAGAGAGGGAGAGGTTGGGGAAGACTCCGTCCAGCAGCAGCACGACGACGTGGTGGTGGTGGAGGAGCGTGGCAATCCTGTAGGGCTTCGCCAAGCACCGCGGGAGAGGAGGAGGGGGAGGGCTGCGCCAGAACTTGGGTGCGGCTGCCCTCCCACCCCTCCACTATTTATAGGTGGGTGGAAGAGGGGTCCGGCCCCCTAGATCTCATCTAGGGTTGGGGCGACGGCCAAGGGGGGAGGAGTGCCTCCCAAATCAAGTGGAGGCCCTCCCCTTAGGGTTTCCCCTCTCCCATGTGCATGGGCCTAGGGGGGCTAGTGCCCCTAGCTCATTAAGGCTAGGGCGCCCCCCTACACCCATGCTGCTGTATTGGACGTGGTGGAACAATTTCCGGACCTCCGGACCCCTCCGGAATCCTCCGGAACCTTCTGGAAGCTTCCTGGTACAATACCGGAAAAACCCAAACTTTTTCCGGAACCCGAACAACAACCTTCCATATATAAATCTTTACCTCCGGACCATTCCGGAACTCCTCGTGACGTCCGGGATCTCATCCGGGACTCCGAACAACATTCGGTAACCATATACATCTATTCCCTATAACCCTAGCGTCATCGAACCTTAAGTGTGTAGACCCTACAGGTTCGGGAACCATGCAGACATGGCCGAGACTTTCTCCGGTCAATAACCAACAACGGGATCTGGATACCCATGTTGGCTCCCACATGTTCCACGATGATCTCATCGGATGAACCATGATGTCAAGGACTCAATCAATCCCGTATACAATTCCCTTTGTCTAGCGGTATATTACTTGCCCGAGATTTGATCGTCGGTATGTCGATACCTTGTTCAATCTCATTACCGCCAAGTCTCTTTACTCGTTCCGTAACACATCATCCCGTGATCAACCCCTTGGTCACATTGTGCACATTATGATGATGTCCTACCGAGTGGGCCCAGAGATACCTCTCCGTCACGCGGAGTGACAAATCCCAGTCTCGATTCGTGCCAACCCAACAGACACTTTCGGAGATACCCGTAGTGCACCTTTATAGCCACCCAGTTAAGTTGTGACGTTTGGTACACCCAAAGCATTCCTACGGTATCCGGGAGTTGCACAATCTCATGGTCTAAGGAAATGATACTTGACATTAGAAAAGCTTTAGCATATGAACTACACGATCTTTGTGCTAGGCTTAGAATTGGGTCTTGTCCATCACATCATTCTCCTAATGATGTGATCCCATTAACAACGACATCCAATGTCCATGGTCAGGAAACCGCAACCATCTATTGATCAACGAGCTAGTCAACTAGAGGCTTACTAGGGACATGGTGTTGTCTATGTACCCACACATGTATCTGAGTTTCCTATCAATACAATTATAGCATGGATAATAAACGATTATCATGAACAAGGAAATATAATAATAACTTATTTATTATTGCCTCTAGGGCATATTTCCAACAGTCTCCCACTTGCACTAGAGTCAATAATCTAGTTCACATCGCCATGTGATTAACACTCACAGGTCACATCGCCATGTGACTAACATCCAAAGAGTTTACTAGTGTCACTAAACTAGTTCACATCATCATGTGATTAAGACTCAATGAGTTCTGGGGTTTGATCATGTTTTGCTTGTAAGAGAGGTTTTAGTCAATGGGTCTGCAACATTCAGATCCGTATGTACTTCGCAAATCTCTAGGTCATATTGTAAATGCTGCTTCCACGCTCCACTTGGAGCTATTCCAAATGGTCGCTCCACTATACGTATCCGGTTTGCTACTCAGAGTCATTCAGATAGGTGTTAAAGCTTGCATCGATGCAACTCTTTACGTCGAACTCTTTATCACCTCCATAACCGAGAAACATATCCTTATTCCTCTAAGGATAATTTTGACCGCTATCTAGTGATCCACTCCTTGATCACCTTTGTACCCTCTTGCCAGATATGTAGCAAAGCACACATCATGTGCGGTACACAACATAGCATATTGTAGAGCCTACGTCTAAAGCATAGGGGACGACCTTCGTCCTTTCTCTCTTTTCTGCCGTGGTCGAGCTTTAAGTCTTAACTTCATACCTTACATCTCAGGCAAGAACTCCTTCTTTGACTGGTCCATCTTTAACACCTTCAAGATCATGTCAAGGTATATGCTCATTTGAAAGTACCATTAAGCGTTTTTGATCTATCCCTATAGATCTTGATGCTCAATGTTCAAGTAGCTTAATCCAGGTTTTCTATTGAAAAACACCTTTCAAATAACCCTATATGCTTTCCAGAAATTCTACATCATTTCTGATCAACAATATGTCAACAACATATACTTATCAGAAATGTTGTAGTGCTCCCACTCACTTTATTGTAAATACAAGTTTCTAACAAACTTTGTATAAACCCAAAAACTATGATCATCTCATCAAAGTGTATATTCTGACTCCGAGATGCTTGCTCTAGTCCATGTAAGGATCGCTGGAGCTAGCATACCTTTAGCATCCTTAGGATCGACAAAACCTTTCTGATTGTATCACATACAACCTTTCCTTGCGAAAACTAGTAAGGAAACTCGTTTTTGACATCCATCTGCCAGATTTCATAAATGCAGCTAATGCTAACATGATTCCGATGGACTTAAGCATCGCTACGGATGAGAAAATTGTTGGGGAACGTTGCAGAAAACAAAAAAATTCCTACTCGTTTCACCAAGATCATCTAGGAGTTCATCTAGCAACGAGTGATTAGATGCATCTACATACCTTTGTAGATCGCGAGCGGAAGCGTTCAAAAGAACGGTGATGATGTAGTCGTACTCGACGTGATTCAAATCACCGATGACCAGCGCCGAACGGACGGCACCTCCGCGTTCAACACACGTACGGGACAGGAGACGTCTCCTCCTTCTTGATCCAGCAAGGGGGGAGGAGAGGTTGATGAAGATCCAGCAGCACGACGGCGTGGTGGTGGATGCAGGGCGTCACAGCAGCAGGGCTTCGCCGAGACTACGAGGGAGAGACGTAACGGGGGGAGATGGAGGCGCCAGGGGCTGGTGTATGAAGTCCCTCCTCTCCCCCACTATATATAGGGGTGCCAAGGGGGGGTGGTGCGCAGCCTAGGAGATCCAATCTCCTAGGTGCGGCGGCCAGGGGAGGTTTCCCTCCCCCCCAAGGCACCTCGGGGTGCCTTCCACCACTTGGACTCCTCCTGGTGGAAACCCTAGGCGCATGGGCCTATAGGGGCTGGTGCCCTTGGCCCATCTAGGCCAAGGCGCACCCCCTACAGCCCATGTGGCCCCCCGGGACAGGTGGCCCCACCCGGTGGACCCCCGGGACCCTTCCGGTGGTCCCGGTACAATACCGATAACCCCGAAACTTGTCCCGATGCCCGAAATAGCACTTCCTATATATAATTCTTTACCTCCGGACCATTCCGGAACTCCTCGTGACGTCCGGGATCTCATCCGGGACTCCGAACAACATTCGGGTTTCTGCATATACATATCTTCATAACCCTAGCGTCACCGAACCTTAAGTGTGTAGACCCTACGGGTTCGGGAGACAAGCAGACATGACCGAGACGACTCTCCGGTCAATAACCAACAGCGGGATCTGGATACCCATGTTGGCTCCCACATGCTCCACGATGATCTCATCGGATGAACCACGATGTCGAGGATTTAATCAATCCCGTACGCTATTCCCTTTGTCTATCGATATGTTACTTGCCCGAGATTCGATCGTCGGTATCCCAATACCTCGTTCAATCTCGTTACCGGCAAGTCACTTTACTCGTACCGTAATGCATGATCCCGTGACCAGACACTTGGTCACTTTGAGCTCATTATGATGATGCATTACCGAGTGGGCCCAGTGATACCTCTCCGTCATACGGAGTGACAAATCCCAGTCTTGATCCATGTCACCCAACAGACACTTTCGGAGATACCCGTAGTCTACCTTTATAGTCACCCAGTTACGTTGTGACGTTTGGCATACCCAAAGCACTCCTACGGTATCCGGGAGTTACACGATCTCATGGTCTAAGGAAAAGATACTTGACATTGGAAAACTCTAGCAAACGAACTATACGATCTTGTGCTATGTTTAGGATTGGGTCTTGTCCATCACATCATTCTCCTAATGATGTGATCTCGTTATCAATGACATCCAGTGTCCATAGTCAGGAAACCATGACTATCTGTTGATCAACGAGCTAGTCAACTAGAGGCTCACTAGGGACATGTTGGTGTCTGTTATTCACACATGTATTACGATTTCCGGATAACACAATTATAGCATGAATAAAGACAATTATCATGAACAAGGAAATATAATAATAATGCTTTTATTATTGCCTCTAGGGCATATTTCCAACAGTCTCCCACTTGCACTAGAGTCAATAATCTAGTTACATTGTGATGAATCGAACACCCATGGAATTCTGGTGTTGATCATGTTTTGCTCTAGGGAGAGGTTTAGTCAACGGATCTGCTACATTCAGGTCCGTATGTACTTTACAAATCTCTATGTCTCCATCTTGAACATTTTCACGAATGGAGTTGAAGCGACGCTTGATGTGCCTTGTCTTCTTGTGAAACCTGGGCTCCTTGGCAAGTGCAATAGCTCCAGTGTTGTCACAGAAGAGCTTGATCGGCCCCGACGCATTGGGTATGACTCCTAGGTCGGTGATGAACTCCTTCACCCATATTGCTTCATGTGCTGCCTCCGAGGCTGCCATGTACTCCGCTTCACATGTAGATCCCGCCACGACGCTTTGCTTGCAACTGCACCAGCTTACTGCCCCACCATTCAAAATATACACGTATCCGGTTTGTGACTTAGAGTCATCCAGATCTGTGTCGAAGCTAGCGTCGACGTAACCCTTTACGACGAGCTCTTCGTCACCTCCATAAACGAGAAACATTTCCTTAGTCCTTTTCAGGTACTTCAGGATATTCTTGACCGCTGTCCAGTGTTCCTTGCCGGGATTACTTTGGTACCTTCCTACCAAACTGACGGCAAGGTTAACATCAGGTCTGGTACACAGCATGGCATACATAATAGAACCTATGGCTGAGGCATAGGGGATGACGCTCATCTCTTCTATATCTTCTGCCGTGGTCGGACATTGAGCTGAGCTCAATTTCACACCTTGTAACACAGGCAAGAACCCCTTCTTGGATTGATCCATATTGAACTTCTTCAATATCTTATCAAGGTATGTGCTTTGTGAAAGACCTATGAGGCGTCTCGATCTATCTCTATAGATTTTGATGCCTAATATATAAGCAGCTTCTCCAAGGTCCTTCATTGAAAAACTTTTATTCAAGTAGGCCTTGATGCTGTCCAAGAGTTCTATATCATTTCCCATCAAAAGTATGTCATCTACATATAATATGAGAAATGCTACAGAGCTCCCACTCACTTTCTTGTAAACGCAGGCTTCTCCATAAGTCTGTGTAAACCCAAACGCTTTGATCATCTCATCAAAGCGAATGTTCCAACTCCGAGATGCTTGCACCAGCCCATAAATCGAGCGTTGGAGCTTGCACACTTTGTCAGCATTCTTAGGATCGACAAAACCTTCCGGCTGCATCATATACAATTCTTCCTTAAGGAAACCATTAAGGAATGCCGTTTTGACGTCCATTTGCCATATTTCGTAATCATAGAATGCGGCAATTGCTAACATGATTCGGACGGACTTCAGCTTCGCTACCGGTGAGAAAGTCTCATCGTAGTCAACCCCTTGAACTTGTCGATAACCCTTAGCGACAAGCCGAGCTTTATAGATGGTCACATTACCATCCGCGTCTGTCTTCCTCTTAAAGATCCATTTATTTTCTATGGCTCGCCGCTCAACGGGCAAGTCAGTCAAAGTCCATACTTTGTTTTCATACATGGATCCTATCTCGGATTTCATGGCTTCTAGCCATTTGTCGGAATCCGGGCCCGCCATCGCTTCTTCATAGTTCGAAGGTTCACCGTTGTCTAACAGCATGATTTCCAAGACAGGGTTGCCGTACCACTCTGGTGCGGAACGTGTCCTTGTGGACCTTCGAATTTCAGTAGGGGCTTGATCAGAAGTATCTTGATTTCATTAACTTCCTCTCTAGTCGGTGCAGGCACCTCAGGAACATTTTCTTGAGTTGCGCCATTTTCCGGTTCAAGAGGTAATACTTCATCAAGCTCTACTTTCCTCCCACTTACTTCTTTCGAGAGAAACTCTTTCTCCAGAAAGGACCCATTCTTGGCAACAAAGATCTTGCCTTCGGATCTGAGGTAGAAGGTGTACCCAATAGTTTCTTTTGGGTATCCTATGAAGACGCATTTTTCCGACTTGGGTTCGAGCTTTTCAGGTTGAAGTTTCTTGACATAAGCATCGCATCCCCAAACTTTTAGAAACGACAGCTTAGGTTTCTTCCCAAACCATAATTCATACGGTGTCGTCTCAACGGATTTCGACGGAGCCCTATTTAAAGTGAATGCGGCAGTCTCTAAAGCATAGCCCCAAAAAGAAAGCGGTAAATCGGTAAGAGACATCATAGATCGCACCATATCTAACAGAGTGCGATTACGACGTTCGGACACACCATTACGCTGAGGTGTTCCAGGCGGCGTGAGTTGTGAAACTATTCCACATTTTCTTAAGTGTGCCCCAAACTCGTGACTCAAGTATTCTCCTCCACGATCTGATCGTAGAAACTTGATTTTCCTGTCACGTTGATTTTCAACCTCACTCTGAAATTCCTTGAACTTTTCAAAGGTTTCAGACTTGTGTTTCATTAAGTAGATATACCCATACCTACTTAAATCATCAGTGAGGGTGAGAACATAACGATAGCCACCGCGAGCCTCAACACTCATCGGACCGCACACATCAGTATGTATGATTTCCAATAAGTCGGTTGCTCGCTCCATTGTTCCTGAGAACGGAGTCTTGGTCATTTTACCCATAAGGCATGGTTCGCACGTGTCAAATGATTCATAATCAAGAGACTCTAAAAGTCCATCAGCATGGAGCTTCTTCATGCGTTTGACACCTATGTGACCAAGGCGGCAGTGCCACAGGTATGTGGGACTATCATTATCAACCTTACTTCTTTTGGTACTCACATTATGAACATGTGTAGCATCACGTTCGAGATTCATAAAGAATAAACCATTCACCATAGGAGCATGACCATAAAACATATCTCTCATAAAAATGGAACAACCATTATTCTCAGATTTAAAAGAGTAGCCATCTCGAATTAAACGAGATCCCGATACAATGTTCATGCTCAAAGCTGGCACTAAATAACAATTATTAAGGTTTAAAACTAATCCCGAAGGGAGATGCAGAGGTAGCGTGCCGACGGCGATCACATTGACCTTGGAACCATTCCCGACGCGCATCGTCACCTCGTCCTTTGCCAGTTTCCGCTTATTCCGCAGCCCCTGCTTTGAGTTACAAATGTGAGCAACTGCACCGGTATCAAATACCCAGGAGCCACTACGGGCACTAGTAAGGTACACATCAATTACATGTATATCACATATACCTTTTGTTTTGCCGGCCTTCTTATCCGCTAAGTACTTAGGGCAGTTCCGCTTCCAGTGACCGCTTCCCTTGCAATAAAAGCACTCAGTCTCGGGCTTGGGTCCATTCTTTGGCTTCTTCCCGGCAGCTTGCTTGCCGGGGCCCTGCGGCGGCAACCTCCTTGCCGTCCTTCTTGAAGTTCTTTTTACCCTTGCCTTTCTTGAACTTAGTGGTTTTATTGACCATCAGCACTTGATGTTCCTTCCTGACTTCTACCTCTGCTGATTTCAGCATAGCAAATACTTCAGGAATGGTCTTTTCCATCCCCTGCATATTGAAGTTCATCACAAAGCTCTTGTAGCTTGGTGGAAGCGACTGGAGGATTCTGTCAATGACCGCATCATCCGGGAGATTAACTCCCAGCTGAGTCAAGCGGTTATGCAACCCAGACATAGTGAGTATGTGCTCACTGACAGAACTGTTTTCCTCCATCTTACAGCTGAAGAATTTGTCGGAGACTTCATATCTCTCGACCCGGGCATGAGCTTGGAAAACCATTTTCAGCTCTTCGAACATCTCATATGCTCCATGTCTCTCAAAACGCTTTTGGAGCCCCGGCTCTAGGCTGTAAAGCATGCCGCACTGAAACGAGGGAGTAGTCATCGAAACGTGCCTGCCAAGCGTTCATAACATCTTGTTCTGCAGGGAGAACGGGTGCGTCACCAAGCGGTGCTTGTAGGACATAATCTTTCTTGGCAGCTATGAGGATGATCCTCAGGTTCCGGACCCAGTCCGTATAGTTGCTGCCATCGTCTTTCAGCTTAGTTTTCTCTAGGAACGCGTTGAAGTTGAGGACTACGTTGGCCATTTGATCTACAAGACATATTGTAAAATATTTAGACTAAGTTCATGATAATTAAGTTCAACTAATCAAATTATTAGTGAACTCCCACTTAGATTAGACATCCCTCTATCCATCTAAGTATTACATGATCCGAGTTAAACTAGACCGTGTCCGATCATCACGTGAGACGGACTAGTCAACATCGGTGAACATCTTCATGTTGATCGTATCTTCTATACGACTCATGCTCGACCTTTCGGTCTTCTGTGTTCCGAGGCCATGTCTGTACATGCTAGGCTCGTCAAGTCAACCTAAGTGTTTGCATGTGTAAATCTGTCTTACACCCGTTGTATGTGAACGTCTGAATAAAACACCCGATCATCACGTGGTGTTTTGAAACAGCGAACTGTCGCAACGGTGCACAGTTAGGGGGAACACTTCTTGAATTTATTGTGAGGGATCATCTTATTTACTACCGTCGTTCTAAGTAAACAAGATGCAAAACATGATAAACATCACATGCAATCAAATAATAAACGTGACATGATATGGCCAATATCACATAGCTCCTTTGATCTCCATCTTGGGGCTCCATGATCATCTTGTCACCGGCTTGACACCATGATCTCCATCATCATGATCTCCATCATCGTGTCTCCATGAAGTTGCTCGCCAACTATTACTTCTACTACTATGGCTAACGCGTTTAGCAATAAAGTAAAGTAATTTACATGGCGTTTCTTGATGACACGCAGGTCATAAAAGAATAAAGACAACTCCTATGGCTCCTGCCGGTTGTCATACTCATCGACATGCAAGTCGTGATCCTATTACAATAGCATGAACATCTCATACATCACATATAGATCATTCATCATTCATCACAACTTTGGCCATATCATATCACAAACCACTTGCTGCAAAAACAAGTTAGACGTCCTCTAATTGTTGTTGCAAGTTTTACGTGGCTGAATTAGGGTTCTAGCAAGAACGTTTTCTTACCTACGTTAAAGCCACAACGTGATTTGTCAACTTCTATTTACCCTTCATAAGGACCCTGTTCATCGATTCCGCTCCAACTAAAGTGAGAGAGACAGACACCCGCCAGCCACCTTATGCAACTAGTGCATGTTAGTCGGTGGAACCGGTCTCACGTAAGCGTACGTGTAAGGTTGGTCCGGGCCGCTTCATCCCACAATACCGCTGAAGCAAGAAAGGACTAGTAACGGCAAGAAAGTTGACAAATCTACGCCCACAACAAATTGTGTTCTACTCGCGCAAGAAGAACTACGCATAGACCTAGCTCATGATGCCACTGTTGGGGAACGTTGCAGAAAACAAAAATTTTCCTACTCGTTTCACCAAGATCATCTAGGAGTTCATCTAGCAACGAGTGATTAGATGCATCTACATACCTTTGTAGATCGCGAGCGGAAGCGTTCAAAAGAACGGTGATGATGTAGTCGTACTCGACGTGATTCAAATCACCGATGACCAGCGCCGAACGGACGGCACCTCCGCGTTCAACACACGTACGGGACAGGAGACGTCTCCTCCTTCTTGATCCAGCAAGGGGGGAGGAGAGGTTGATGAAGATCCAGCAGCACGACGGCGTGGTGGTGGATGCAGGGCGTCACAGCAGTAGGGCTTCGCCGAGACTACGAGGGAGAGACGTAACGGGGGGAGATGGAGGCGCCAGGGGCTGGTGTATGAAGTCCCTCCTCTCCCCCACTATATATAGGGGTGCCAAGGGGGGGTGGTGCGCAGCCTAGGAGATCCAATCTCCTAGGTGCGGCGGCCAGGGGAGGGTTTCCCTCCCCCCCAAGGCACCTCGGGGTGCCTTCCACCACTTGGACTCCTCCGTGGTGGAAACCCTAGGCGCATGGGCCTAGTAGGGCTGGTGCCCTTGGCCCATATAGGCCAAGGCGCACCCCCTACAGCCCATGAGGCCCCCCGGGACAGGTGGCCCCACCCGGTGGACCCCCGGGACCCTTCCGGTGGTCCCGGTACAATACCGATAACCCCGAAACTTGTCCCGATGCCCGAAATAGCACTTCCTATATATAATTCTTTACCTCCGGACCATTCCGGAACTCCTCGTGACGTCCGGGATCTCATCCGGGACTCCGAACAACATTCGGGTTTCTGCATATACATATCTTCATAACCCTAGCGTCACCGAACCTTAAGTGTGTAGACCCTACGGGTTCGGGAGACAAGCAGACATGACCGAGACGACTCTCCGGTCAATAACCAACAGCGGGATCTGGATACCCATGTTGGCTCCCACATGCTCCACGATGATCTCATCGGATGAACCACGATGTCGAGGATTTAATCAATCCCGTACGCTATTCCCTTTGTCTATCGATATGTTACTTGCCCGAGATTCGATCGTCGGTATCCCAATACCTCGTTCAATCTCGTTACCGGCAAGTCACTTTACTCGTACCGTAATGCATGATCCCGTGACCAGACACTTGGTCACTTTGAGCTCATTATGATGATGCATTACCGAGTGGGCCCAGTGATACCTCTCCGTCATACGGAGTGACAAATCCCAGTCTTGATCCATGTCACCCAACAGACACTTTCGGAGATACCCGTAGTCTACCTTTATAGTCACCCAGTTACGTTGTGACGTTTGGCATACCCAAAGCACTCCTACGGTATCCGGGAGTTACACGATCTCATGGTCTAAGGAAAAGATACTTGACATTGGAAAACTCTAGCAAATGAACTATACGATCTTGTGCTATGTTTAGGATTGGGTCTTGTCCATCACATCATTCTCCTAATGATGTGATCTCGTTATCAATGACATCCAGTGTCCATAGTCAGGAAACCATGACTATCTGTTGATCAACGAGCTAGTCAACTAGAGGCTCACTAGGGACATGTTGGTGTCTGTTATTCACACATGTATTACGATTTCCGGATAACACAATTATAGCATGAATAAAGACAATTATCATGAACAAGGAAATATAATAATAATGCTTTTATTATTGCCTCTAGGGCATATTTCCAACAAAAATCTCATCGTAGTCAACTCCTTGAACTTGTGAAGAACTCTTCGCCACAAGTCGAGCTTCATAGATGGTGACATTACCGTCCACGTCCGTCTTCTTCTTAAAGATCCATTTATCTCAATGGCTTGTCGATCATCGGGCAAGTCCACCAAAGTCCATGCTTTGTTCTAATACATGGATCCTATCTCGGATTTCATGGCTTCTAACCATTTGTCGGAATATGGGCCCACCATCGCTTCCCCATAGCTCGTCGGTTCATTGTTGTCTGGCAACATGACCTTCAAGACAGGATTACCGTACCACTCTGAAGTAGTACGCATCCTTATCACCCTACGAGGTACGGCAGTGACTTGATTCGAAACTTCATGATCACTATCATAAGCTTCTACTTCAATTGGTGTAGGCGCCACAGGTACAACTTCATGTGCCCTGCTACACACTAGTTGAAGTGACGGTTCAATAACCTCATCAAGTCTCCACCATTCTCCCACTCAACTTTCCGAGACAAACTTTTCCTCGAGAAAGGACCCGATTCAAGAAACAATCCCTATTGCTTTCAGATCTGAACTAGGAGGTATACCCAACTGTTTGGGGTGTCCTATGAAGATGCATTTTATCCGCTTTGGGTTCGAGCTTATCAACCTGAAACTTTTTCACATAAACGTCGCAGCCCCAAACTTTTAAGAAACGACAACTTAGGTTTCTCCAAACCATAGTTCAAACGGTGTCTTCTCAACGGAATTACGTGGTGCCCTATTAAAGTGAGTGCGGTTGTCTCTAATGCCTAACCCATGAACGATATTGGTAATTCGATAAGAGACATCAAGGTACGCACCATATCCAATAGGGTGCAACTATGATGTTCGGACACACCATCACACTATGGTGTTCCAGGCGGTATTAGTTGTGAAACAATTTCCACAATGTCTCAATTGTGTGCCAAAGCTCGTGACTCAGATACTCATCTCTATGATCATATCATAGACATTTTATCCTCTTGTCACGATGATCTTCAACTTCACTCTGAAATTACTTGAACCATTCAATAATTCAGACTTGTGTTTCATCAAGTAAATATATTCAGTATCTACTCAAATCATCCGTGAAGTAAGAACATAACGATATCCACTGCGTGCCTCAGCACTCATTGGACTGCACACATCAAAATGTATTACTTCCAACAAGTTGCTTTCTTGTTCCATTTTACTGAAAACGAGGCTTTCAGTCATCTTGCCCATGTGGTATGATTTGCATGTCTCAAGTGATTCAAAATCAAGTGAGTCCAAACGGTCCATTTGCATGGAGTTTCTTCATGCATATATACCAATAGACATGGTTCGCATGTCTCAAACTTTTCAAAAACGAGTGAGTCCAAAGATCCATCAACATGGAGCTTCTTCATGCGTTTTATACCAATGTGACTTACATGGCAGTGCCACAAGTAGGTGGTACTATCATTACTATCTTATATCTTTTGGCATAAACATGTGTATCACTATGATCGAGATTCAATAAACCATTCATTTTAGGTGCAAGACCATTGAAGGTATTATTCAAATAAACAGAGTAACCATTATTCTCCTTAAATGAATAACCATATTGCGATAGACATAATCCAATCATGTCTATGCTCAACGCAAACACCAAATAACAATTATTTGGGTTTAACACCAATCTCGATGGTATAGGGAGCGTGCGATGCTTGATCACATCAAGCTTGGAAAAAACTTCCAACACATATCGCCAGCTCACCTTTAGCTAGTCTCTGTTTACTCCGCAGCCTTTTATTTCGAGTTACTAACACTTAGCAACCGAACCGACATCTAATACCCTGGTGCTACTAGGAGTACTAGTAAAGTACATATTAACATAATGTATATCCAATATACTTCTATCGACCTTGCTAGCCTTCTCATCTACCAAGTATCTAGGGTAATTCCGCTCTAGTGACTGTTCCCCTTATTACGGAAGCACTTAGTCTTGGGTTTGGGTTCAACCTTGGGTTTCTTCACTAGAGCAGCAACTGATTTGCCGTTTCATGAAGTATCCCTTTTTGCCCTCGCCCTTCTTGAAACTAGTGGTTTCACTAACCACCAACAATTGATGCTCCTTCTTGATTTCTACTTTCGCGGTGTCAAACATCGCGAACATCTCAAGGATCATCTTATCTATCCCTGATATGTTATAGTTCATCACGAAGCTCTAGCAGCTTGGTGGCAATGACTTTGGAGAAACATCACTATCTCATCTGGAAGATCAACTCCCACTCGATTCAAGTGATTGTTATACTCAGACAATCTGAGTACAAGCTCAACGATTGAGCTTTTCTCCCTTAGTTTGAAGGCTAAGAAAATCGTCGGAGGTCTTATACCTCTTGACGTGGGCGCGAGCCTGAAATCCCAATTTCATCCCTCGAAACATCTCATATGTTCCGCGACGTTTCGAAATCGTTTTTGGTGCCTCAACTCTAAACCGTTTAACTGAACTATCACGTAGTTATCAAAAATGTGTATGTCAAATGTTCGCAACACCCACGGACGACGTTCGAGATTCAGCACACTGAGCGGTGCATTAAGGACATAAGCCTTCTACGAAGCAATGAGGACAATCCTCAGTTTACGGACCTAGTCCGCATAATTGCTACTATCAACTTTCAACTGAATTTTCTCTAGGAAAATATCTAAACAGTAGAACTAAAGCGCAAGCTTACGACATAATTTGCAAAGACCTTTTGACTATGTTCAGGATAATTAAATTCATCTTATGAACTCCCACTCAGATAGACATCCCTCTAGTCATCTAAGTGATTACATGATCCGAGTCAACTAGGCCGTGTCCGATCATCACGTGAGACGGACTAGTCAACGTCGGTGAACATCTTCATGTTGATCGTATCTTCTATACGACTCATGCTCGACCTTTCGGTCTTCCGTGTTCCGAGGGCATGTCTGTACATGCTAGGCTCGTCAAGTCAACCTAAGTGTATTGCGTGTGTAAATCTGGCTTACACCCGTTGTATGTGAACGTTAGAATCTATCACACCCGATCATCACGTGGTGCTTCGAAACAACGAACTTTCGCAATGGTGCACAGTTAGGGAGAACACTTTCTTGAAATTTTAATGAGGGATCATCTTATTTACTACCGTCATTCTAAGCAAATAAGATGCATAAACATGATAAACATCACATGCAATCAAAAAGTGACATGATATGGCCAATATCATTTTGCTCCTTTTGATCTCCATCTTCGGGGCTCCATGATCATCATCGTCACCGGCATGACACCATGATCTCCATCATCATGATCTCCATCATCGTGTCTCCATGAAGTTGTCTCGCCAACTATTACTTCTACTACTATGGCTAACGGTTTAGCAATAAAGTAAAGTAATTACATGGCGTTGTTCAATGACACGCAGGTCATACAAAAATAAAGACAACTCCTATGGCTCCTGCCGGTTTTCATACTCATCGACATGCAAGTCGTGATTCCTATTACAAGAATATGATCAATCTCATACATCACATATCATTCATCACATTCTTTTTGGCCATATCACATCACATAGCATACCTTGCAAAAACAAGTTAGACGTCCTCTAATTGTTGTTTGCATGTTTTACGTGGTTGCTATGGGTTTATAGCAAGAACGTTTCTTACCTACGCAAAACCACAACGTGATATGTCAATTGTTATTTACCCTTCATAAGGACCCTTTTCATCGAATCCGATCCGACTAAAGTGGGAGAGACTGGCACCCGCTAGCCACCTTATGCAACAAGTGCATGTCAGTCAGTGAAACCTGTCTCACGTAAGAGTACGTGTAAGGTCGGTCCGGGCCGCTTCATCCCACAATGCCGTCGAAACAAGATTGGACTAGTAACGGTAAGCATATTGAACAAAGATCAACGCCCACAACAACTTGTGTTCTACTCGTGCATAGAAACTACGCATAGACCTAGCTCATGATGCCACTGTTGGGGAACGTAGCAGAAATTCAAAATTTTCTACGTATCACCAAGATCAATCTATGGAGTAATCTAGCAACGAGGGAAAGGGGAGTGCATCTACATACCCTTGTAGATCGCTAAGCGGAAGCGTTCAAGTGAACGGGGTTGATGGAATCGTACTCGTTATGATCCAAATCACCGATGATCCTAGTGCCGAACGGACGGCACCTTCGCGTTCAACACACATGTAGCCCGGTGACGTCTCCCATGCCTTGATCCAGCAAGGAGAGAGGGAGAGGTTGGGGAAGACTCCGTCCAGCAACAGCACGACGGCGTGGTGGTGGTGGAGGAGCGTGGCAATCCCGCAGGGCTTCGCCAAGCACCGCGGGAGAGGAAGAGGACTTGGGAGAGGGGGAGGGCTACGCCAGAACTTGGGTGCGGCTGCCTTCCCACCCCTCCACTATTTATAGGTGGGGGGAGAGGGGTCCGGGCCCCCTAGATCTCATCAAGGGTTGGGGGCGGCGGCCAAGGGGGAGGAGTGCCTCCCAAGTCAAGTGGAGGCCCTCCCCTTAGGGTTTCCCCTCTCCCATGCGCATGGGCCTTGGGGGGGCTGGTGCCACTGGCCCATTAAGGCTAGGGCGCCCCCTACAGCCCATGCTGCTGTATTGGACGTGGTGGAACAATTTCCGGACCTCTGGACCCCTCCGGAATCCTCCGGAACCTTCTGGAAGCTTCCCGGTACAATACCGGAAAAATCCGAACTTTTTCCGGAACCCGAACAACAACCTTCCATATATAAATCTCTACCTCCGGACCATTCCGGAACTCCTCATGACGTCCGAGATCTCATCCGGGACTCCGAACAACATTCAGTAACCACATACATCTATTCCCTATAACCCTAGCGTCATCGAACCTTAAGTGTGTAGACCCTACGGGTTCGGAAACCATGCAGACATGACCGAGACGTTCTCCGGTCAATAACCAACAACGGGATCTGGATACCCATGTTGGCTCCCACATGTTCCACGATGATCTCATCGGATGAACCACGATGTCAAGGACTCAATCAATCCCGTATACAATTCCCTTTGTCTAGCGGTATATTACTTGCCCGAGATTCAATCGTCGGTATGCCGATACCTTATTCAATCTCGTTACCGGCAAGTCTCTTTACTCGTTCCGTAATACATCATCCCGTGATCAACCCCTTGGTCACATTGTGCACATTATGATGATGTCCTACCGAGTGGGCCCAGAGATACCTCTCCGTCACGCGGAGTGACAAATCCCAGTCTCGATTCGTGCCAACCCAACAAACACTTCTCAGAAATACCCGTAGTGCACCTTTATAGCCACCCAGTTACGTTGTGACGTTTGGTACACCCAAAGCATTCCTACGGTATCCGGGAGTTGCACAATCTCATAGTCTAAGGAAATGATACTTGACATTAGAAAAGCTTTAGCATATGAACTACACGATCTTTGTGCTAGGCTTAGAATTGGGTCTTGTCCATCACATCATTCTCCTAATGATGTGATCCCATTAACAACGACATCCAATGTCCATGGTCAGGAAACCGCAACCATCTATTGATCAACGAGCTAGTCAACTAGAGGCTTACTAGGGACATGGTGTTGTCTATGTACCCACACATGTATCTGAGTTTCCTATCAATACAATTATAGCATGGATAATAAACGATTATCATGAACAAGGAAATATAATAATAACTTATTTATTATTGCCTCTAGGGCATATTTCCAACAGCTTGTCTGGTACTCGAAGCCAGAAAATCACAAGGTTATACGCGCCGACCTCTACCAGGTAACGTGCTTGTGTTTATTCTAACACGTTATAATGCAACGACAATATACATGTTCCATGTTTTTCTCTAACATTGGTTGCTACTATAGGGTCTTGTTGACACCGTTGTTGTTGGCGAGTCACACGGTGATCGGATTGGCAAAAGAATCGTGCTTCCACGTACATTTCCTGGTGATGATCGCCACATGCAACGGAGATTCCTGGATGCAATGGCAATTGTCCAGCGGTGGGGCAAACCAGATTATTTTATTACGATGACTTGCAACCCCTATTGGGAGGAGATAACAGAGAAACTATTGAATGGACAACTGTCACAAGACCGTCCAGACCTGGTGGCAAGAGTATACAGAGCTAAACAACGACATATGATGGACTTACTAACTAAGGGTAAGCATTTCGGAGAAGTAGCAGCTTATGTACATGTCACGAAGTTTCAGAATCGAGGCCTCCCTCATGAGCATATACTTCTAATCATGAAAGCAAAAAGCAAGTTAGCGACCCCAGATGACTATGATCGGGTGATATCTGCAGAGATACCTGACAAAGAGAAACACCCCGTTCTACATGATCTGGTCGTCAAACACATGCTACACGGACCCTGTGGTGAGCTCAAAAAAGTTGTCCTTGCATGATTGAGGGACAGTGCTGATTTCATTACCCGCGGGATTTATTCTAACACGTTACAATGCAACGACAATATACATGTTCCATGTTTTTCTGTAACATTGGTTGCTACTATAGGGTCTTGTTGACACCGTTGTTGTTGGCGAGTCACACGGTGATCGGATTGGCAAAAGAATCGTGCTTCCACGTACATTTCCTGGTGGTGATCGCGACATGCAATGGAGATTCCTGGATGCAATGGCAATTGTCCAGCGGTGAGGCAAACCAGATTATTTTATTACGATGACTTGCAACCCCTATTGGGAGGAGATAACAGAGAAACTATTGCCTGGACAACTGCCACAAGACCGTCCAGACCTGGTGGCAAGAGTATACAGAGCTAAAAAACGACATATGATGGACTTACTAACTAAGGGTAAGCATTTCGAAGAAGTAGCAGCTTATGTACATGTCACGGAGTTTTAAAAACAAGGCCTCCCTCATGAGCATATACTTCTAATCATGAAAGCAAAAAGCAATATGGAACAGAAGAGACAATATGCGGGCACAGGCTGATCCTTGGTTCTCTGAATACCTCCTAAGGATCGGTAATGGAACAGAAGAGACAATAGGCGACGACTATGTGCGTCTCCCTAACGACATTGTCATTGGCTATACAGACGATGAAAAGGCTATTAACAAGCTCATCGAAGATGTCTTTCCATCGCTCCATGCTAATGCTAGATCAAGAGAGTACATGAGCGCACGTGCAATTCTATCGACCAAGAACGATCATGTGGATGACCTCAATGACAAGATGATCTCCAGGTTTCCAGGCGAAGAAAAGTTATACCATAGCTTTGACTCAATCAAGGATGACTTGCAGAATAATTACACAATTGATTTTCCGAACTCAATCACACCAAATGGTTTGCCACCGCATGTTTTGAGATTAAAGGTCAATTGTCCGGTCATTCTGCTCCGGAACCTCGACCCTCATAATGGTCTATGCAACGGAACACGACTTATGATCAGAGCCTTCCAGGATAATGCAATCGATGCGGAGATTGTTGGTGGTCAGCATGCTGGAAAGAGGGTGATCATACCTTGGATCCCTATGTCGCCCTCAGAGGACAGCTCACTTCCCTTCAAACTTAAAAGAAAGCAGTTCCCCATCCGCCTGAGTTTTGCGATGACAATTAACAAGGCACAGGATCAGACCATCCCAAACATCGGTATTTACCTTCCCAAGCCTGTATTCTCGCATGGTCAGCTATATGTTGCATTGTCGAGGGGAGTGTCAAGAGAGACGACACGGATTTTGGCCAAGCCAAACAAGGAGGTTGACAAATCCGGGAACAGCACCAAGAACATTGTCTACAGAGATGTTTTAAAGAGATGAGGCAGGTGTGTTATTCCATTATTTTTTGGATGGTGTTGTATTTATGACTACTTTTAGATCTAACATTATTTTTTTTTATTTGCAGGTTTTGATCAGACCGAACTATATAAGCATCAAAGAGGAAATGTTTCCGCAATTTATAATAAAAGTATGCATATGCACATACGAAATGACAGTAGATGACATCATAGTTAAAGGTCTTCCTCACGAGACTACTCATGCATCATGTTAACCTACAATAGCAAAACATCACAAGTGAGCAATGTGCTTAAATATAAGATGGCAGGAACAAAATCACTTTAATTGCTATGTGCGTGTTTATCTCTTGTTAGCATTCCAAATTTCTTATCTGGAGACATCACTGAAATCATGGAGACCAGTTTCATTCTTAACGTGAAATGTGTGGAGTTGTAAATTTCAGTGGCACAACGACTACTTTAGCTACGAGTCAAAGATGCGGTCAATCATCTGAATCCGGAACTGCTAGAGTTGGTAGTCCAATAACATAGACAATACACAATACATTCCTGAGTATAAAATTTCTAGATTCAAGATGTATAAGTAAGTTATAAACTGTGGGAATTGTTTATCCATTATAATAAATCTGAGTTTTAGCCCCTCAACTACTTTAGCATTTATTTCACACAAAAAAACTACTTTAGCATTTTCTAACTTGAAGCAGTGCAACATTTCAATCATTTGCTAGCCTCTTGTCTATGTTTAACAGTAAAGTAAGCATCAGATCTTTCATCTGGTCTATATTCATAACACAGACCTGTTTAGATATAACAAAAGATCTGCTACTCATAGGAATATTACACTATCAGTTCATTTTATTAGCTGCATCTGCAGTTTTGATTGCAATACACGAGCCTTATTGATTTGGCTCCGCCTATTCCTCCCAGATAATAAATAAGGAAAGTATTGATGCAAGGATCTGAGTACTGGTGCTTTGGTTCTGAAGTTCTGATTGCCTGGTTGGTTCATAGTGCAAACACAGCAGACATAGTGGACAGATTAACTGTCTTCAGTATATGTAAGAATACACCATGAGATTCATGATTTCAATCCAAAAGGCCCAAATGCAAGCAATCCTTGATCATTTTTCATTTAAATTAAAGACACAAGGTATCGTGAAACGAATTGGGCAATTATAACACGAGTATCACTAAATAATGCACTCAATCATTGGATAGAAAAATATGAACGGAAGTCAAAGAGCAAGCATCTAAAACCAACCCGCGTGGTGAGTGTGTATCGTGTAGTCCCCCTTGGCCTTCCACAAGCCGGCGCGCACATAGCGGTCACCATGCGTGATCTTCCTTACCACGGAGATGGCGAGGCCAACGACGTCGGTGAGCATGGATCCCGCGCCCGCGGCACTTGGTGAGGTCGACGGGGTCGATCCCCACGGAGGACGCGACGTTCTCGAGGGAAGGCAGCGCATCCATCAGCGCGGCGTCGGCGTTGTATCTGGTGTTGCCGACGACCGCACGGAGGAACTCGGCGCCCCCGTCTGGAGGGGAGTCCCATAAGCGGAACAGGCGGTCCAGCTCCTGCTCCAGGTAGCCGTTCATGGGGTGCAGCAGCAGCACGCCCAGGGACTCCATCGCCGTAATCGATGGGAGCACCATGGACGGCAGCGGTGGGGAGACAAATAGAAGAGATAAGGTGAGCAGAACTGAGAAGGAGGGAGAGTGGGGATCGGAGTGAGCGTCTCCAATTTTTTTTTCGTTGGATAGCTCTCTTTTCAGGTGGGTCGATAGCGTTTCACTTTGATTAAGGGAATGCAGTACACAAATAAGCCGCTCAACAAAAAGTAATACAGATACAACGTCCGGCGCTGTCCACTTTCTTATTCTTTTATCATTATATCAAAATAGCCCTTTCGGTCATTTGGTTCATGTTATTACAGTGGGACGTTGTCCAATTCCTTTTTTTAACCCACATGTCCTGTTTGACTATGTACGTGCTATCTTTTTACATAATCAGAAGATTTTAGAAAAATTGTTCAGTCATGATTATTTTGATAGTTTTATAAACATATTACTCCCTACTACGTACAAAGGTTTGAGCGACAACTAATTTGGATCAGAGCGAGTATAAAAGTTCTTTCATGTTTGTTTTTAGAAGTCCACTTCTTTCATAGCCCCTCCCTTCTTTATTACTAAAGTTAGTACAAAATTGAGTCATCTATTTTGAAACGGAGGGAGTATTGTTAATCTTTTGGTCTTCCATGTTAAATTTTATGACTTGTGTGAAATTTTTTGTCATGCATTTCTAAATATACATGTGTTGCACGTGCATGCTTACTAGTGACCAGGAAAAACTCATACCAGTCACCGAAGCCCCACCAAATGAGGTCCACACATCATTCATACAAGAATGAAGAGTGGCGCCACAAGAAAGGCGTTCGCAGCTGCTTGATGAATGGTCACCGGTCTCTTGGATTGTCCTTTTTGTCTGATTTGTCTTCATGGATTTGGTGGTGCATGTGGCCTTCGACCGTGTTACTCTTGTCCAGGGTTTCTTTGCGATGTAGCAGTGTGAGGGTTGGTGGTCATTATGTGTTGAATATGTTTGTAGGGTTGATCACGTGTTTACGGGGTTGCATGCTCCGTGAGTAGTCCACATGTGGTTGGTTTGTATCGGTTTTTGCCCGGTTTCCCATTGATTAACTGGGCAATTCTCTTCTGCTTAATTAATTGACGAGGCAAATCTTTTGCCTCCGTTCCGAAAAAAAAGAGTGAAATGCATAAGTTAAAAGCGATGGACCGCTGAGCCTTTGACAGCGCTGTAAAAAGTACTGGCACCGGTAGATCGTGCGAACCGGAGTACTGGCACCGGTAGATCGTGCGAACCGGATGAATCAGCGAATGCAAATCCCTCCGAATGGCAGGTTGCGTAGCAGTCTTTATATGTTACTCCCTCCGTTCGGAATTACTCGTCCAAAAAATTACAGAGGGAGTATTATATATAGCTCACACCATCCACCGTATACACAGAGGCTACTTAGGTAAAGGCGCTTATTGATTCCCCACTTGGCTTGCCTCCAGGCTGCTTATGAACGTATATAAACAGGTGGGGGTCATTTTACGGGAGCAAGGCGGGACTATAACGTTAGTTATACGAGCAATCGAGGTGCAACCGTGCATGGTTCAAGTTATAATAGATCGGGATCACGCTTTGGCGCGGGGCACCGGTCCCAATGTTTGGTCAAACACGTAATGGTAAGTTAGTGGTAGTCCAGATTTAGCATATGCATTCAAATAGAATAACAACAAAGCTAAGGAAAAACAATTAACTACGGTAGGAGCAAGATATATTGATGCCCAAAGATGGTAAGAGATTAGAAAGTAGAATTGATTTCAGATCATTTATAATACCACAAAAGATTATGACTTGTCATGAAGTTTGACACTAAAATCGCAGCTACTTGACATGAAGTTCGACATCACAAGCGTGAATGCAAGGCATGAAGTAATAAAGGCATGAACATAGAGGAGAAACAATGACAGAGCCATATCTACTAAGCATACTAATAAGCGGCTTCAGTCAACTGCCTTGTCTTTTAATTCTGTAGGTGCCACGACACATTATTTATAGGCATCAATTCGCACTAACAAGTTCCTTTACTCATCTGCCTGGTTGATAATCTTCACAGGCGCTACTCCATATGATCCTGATGCAGATAAAACCTGTGAGATACGCGGCATACCATGATAGCTGGACAAACAATGCATTTGTGATTCATGCCTTAGCCTTTTTAAAGCATACAAATAGTGAGCGTTGGTTCGAGTCGCCGCACCGTGGAAACTGAAAACGGAGACCATAAAATAAGGTTCATTGGTTCATACCCCCGCCTGTTGCGCTTCTCGTGTAGATGGGTCGGGCTTGGTTAAAGGTCGGTGGGCCTGCCAATAAGATTCAGTTGTACACAACTTCAGACAATATAAGCATATATGATTCTCAAAAAAAATATAAGCATATATTTTGGGTATATTTTTCTGCCAATGACCCCAGCCCCTGCTAAGCCCCCTGACCTTCAGATTCCTTCTTTCCACCTTAGTCTTCAGTGTTGGGGAACGTTGCAGAAAATTAAAAATTTTCCTACGGTTTCACCAAGATCCATCTATGAGTTCATCTAAGCAACGAGTCAAGGGAGAGAGTTTGCATCTACATACCACTTGTAGATCACGAGCGAAAGCTTGCCAAGGGGATGGTGATGATGGAGTCGTACTCGAACGTGATTCGGATCACCGATGTCCAAGTGCTGAACGGACAGCACCTCCGCGTTCAACACACGTACGGGACGGGGACGTCTCCTCCTTCTTGATCCAGCAAGGGGGAAGGAGAGGTTGAGGAAGATTGCTCCAACGGCAGCACGACGACGTGGTGTAGTTGGTGCAGCAGTACTCCGACAGGGCTTCGCCGAGCACGTACGGAGGAGGAGAGGTGTTGGGGAGGGGAGGGGCTGCGCCTTGACTTGTGGTGTTTGCAGCCCTCCCCTCACCCCTCTATATATAGGGGAAAGGGCAAGGGGGGCCGGCCCTCTAGGGAAAACCCTAGGGGGGGCGGCCAAGGGGTGGGGGGCTTGCCCCCCAAGCAAGGGGGGTGCGCCCCCTTTAGGGTTTCCTCCCCAACCCTAGGCGCATGGGCCCAAGGGGGGGGGCGCCAAGCCCACTAGGGGCTGGCTGCTATCCCCACGCAGCCCAAGTGCCCCCCCGGGAGGGGTGGCCCCTCCCGGTGGACCCCCGGAACCCTTCCGGTGGTCCCGGTACAATACCGGTATGACCCCGAAACTTTCCGGTGCCCGTTTAACAACTTCCCATATATAAAACTTTACCTCCGGACCATTCTGGAACTCCTCGTGACGTCCGGGATCTCATCCGGGACTCCGAACAACATTCGGTAGTCACATACTAGTCTTCCTAACAACCCTAGCGTCACCGAACCTTAAGTGTGTAGACCCTACGGGTTCGGGAGACATGCAGTCATGACCGAGACCACTCTCGGGCAATAACCAACAGCGGGGTCTGGATACCCATGTTGGCTCCCACATGCTCCTCGATGATTTCATCGGTTGAACCACGATGTCGAGGATTCGATCAAACCCTGTATACAATTCCCTTTGTCAATCGGTACGTTACTTGCCCGAGACTCGATCGTCGGTATCCCAATACCTTGTTCAGTCTCGTTACCGGCAAGTCACTTTACTCGTACCGTAATGCATGATCCCGTGGCCAACACCTTGGTCACCTTGAGCTCATTATGATGATGCATTACCGAGTGGGCCCAGAGATACCTCTCCGTCATACGGAGTGACAAATCCCAGTCTCGATCCGCATAAAACAATAGATACTTTCGGAGATACCTGTAGTGCACCTTTATAGTCACCCAGTTACGTTGTGACGTTTGATACACCCAAAGCACTCCTACGGTATCCAGGAGTTACACGCTCTCATGGTCAAAGGAAGAGATACTTGACATTGGCAAAGCTCTAGCAAACGAACTACACGATCTTTGTGCTATGCTTAGGATTGGGTCTTGTCCATCACATCATTCTCCTAATGATGTGATCCCGTTATCAACGACATCCAATGTCCATAGCCAGGAAACCATGACTATCTGTTGATCACAACGAGCTAGTCAACTAGAGGCTCACTAGGGACATATTGTGGTCTTTGTATTCACACGTGTATTACGATTTCCGGATAATACAGTTATAGCATGAATAAAAGACAATTATCATGAACATTGAAATATAATAATACTTTTATTATTGCCTCTAGGGCATATTTCCAACAGTCTCCCACTTGCACTAGAGTCACCAATCTAGTTACATTGTGATGAATCGAACACCCATAGAGTTCTGGTGTTGATCATGTTTTGCTCGCGAGAGAGGTTTAGTCAACGGATCTGCGACATTCAGATCCGTATGTACTTTGCAAATTTCTATGTCTCCATCTTGAACATTTTCACGGATGGAGTTGAAACGACGCTTGATGTGCCTGGTCTTCTTGTGAAACCTGGGCTCCTTGGCAAGGGCAATAGCTCCAGTGTTGTCACAGAAGAGTTTGATTGGCCCCGACGCATTGGGTATGACTCCTAGGTCGGTGATGAACTCCTTCACCCAAATAGCTTCATGCGCTGCCTCCGAGGCTGCCATGTACTCCGCTTCACATGTAGATCCCGCCACGACGCTCTGCTTGCAGCTGCACCAGCTTACTGCTCCACCATTCAACATATACACGTATCCGGTTTGTGACTTAGAGTCATCCAGATCTGAGTCGAAGCTAGCGTCGACGTAACCCTTTACGACGAGCTCTTCGTCACCTCCATAAACGAGAAACATGTCCTTTGTCCTTTTCAGGTACTTCAGGATATTCTTGACCGCTGTCCAGTGTTCCTTGCCGGGATTACTTTGGTATCTTGCTACCAAACTTACGGCAAGGTTTACATCAGGTCTGGTACACAGCATGGCATACATAATAGATCCTATGGCTGAAGCATAGGGGATGACACTCATCTCTTCTTTATCTTTTGCCGTGGTCGGTGACTGAGCTGAGCTCAATCTCACACCTTGTAACATAGGCAAGAACCCTTTCTTGGACTCATCCATTTTGAACTTTTTCAAAATCTTATCAAGGTATGTGCTTTGTGAAAGACCTATGAGGCGTCTCGATCTATCTCTATAGATCTTGATGCCTAATATATAAGCAGCTTCTCCAAGGTCCTTCATTGAAAAACATTTGTTCAAGTAGGCCTTAATGCTGTCCAGAAATTCTATATTATTTCCCATCAAGAGTATGTCATCTACATATAATATGAGAAATGCTACAGAGCTCCCACTCACTTTCTTGTAAACGCAGGCTTCTCCATAAGTCTGCATAAACCCAAACGCTTTGATCATCTCATCAAAGCGAATATTCCAACTCCGAGATGCTTGCACCAGCCCATAAATGGATCGCTGGAGCTTGCATACTTTGTTAGCGTTCTTAGGATCGACAAAACCTTCCGGCTGCATCATATACAGCTCTTCCTTAAGATGCCCGTTAAGGAATGCCGTTTTGACGTCCATCTGCCATATCTCATAATCATAGTATGCGGCAATTGCTAACATGATTCGGACGGACTTAAGCTTCGCTACGGGAGAGAAAGTCTCATCGTAGTCAATCCCTTGAACTTGTCGATAACCCTTAGCGACAAGTCGAGCTTTATAGATGGTAACATTGCCATCCGCGTCCGTCTTCTTCTTAAAGATCCATTTGTTTTCTATCGCTCGCCGATCATCGGGCAAGTCTGTCAAAGTCCATACTTTGTTTTCATACATGGATTCTATCTCGGATTTCATGGCTTCAAGCCATTTGTTGGAATCTGGGCCCGCCATCGCTTCTTCATAGTTCGAAGGTTCACCGTTGTCTAACAACATGATTTCCAGGACAGGGTTGCCGTACCACTCTGGTGCGGAACGTGTCCTTGTGGACCTACGAAGTTCAGTAGCAACTTGATCCGAAGTACCTTGATCATCATCATTGGTTTCCTCTTCAGTTGGTGTGGGCATCACAGGAACATTTTCCTGAGCTGCACCACTTTCCCGTTCGAGAGGTAGTACTTCATCGAGTTCTACTTTCCTCCCACTTACTTCTTTCGAGAGAAACTCTTTTTCCAGAAAGCATCCGTTCTTGGCAACAAAGATCTTGCCCTCGGATCTTAAGTAGAAGGTATACCCTACAGTTTCCTTAGGGTATCCTATGAAGACGCATTTTTCCGACTTGGGTTCGAGCTTTTCAGGTTGAAGTTTCTTGACATAAGCATCGCATCCCCAAACTTTTAGAAACGACAGCTTAGGTTTCTTCCCAAACCATAATTCATACGGTGTCGTCTCAACGGATTTAGACGGTGCCCTATTTAAAGTGAATGTAGCTGTCTCTAGAGCGTATCCCCAAAATGATAGCGGTAAATCGGTAAGAGACATCATAGACCGCACCATATCCAATAGAGTGCGATTACGACGTTCGGACACACCGTTTCGCTGAGGTGTTCCAGGCGGCGTGAGTTGTGAAACGATTCCACATTTCCTTAAGTGTGTGCCAAATTCGTGACTTAAATATTCTCCTCCACGATCTGATCGTAGGAACTTTATCTTTCGGTCACGTTGATTCTCCACCTCATTCTGAAATTCCTTGAACTTTTCAAAGGTCTCAGACTTGTGTTTCATTAAGTAGACATACCCATATCTACTTAAGTCATCAGTGAGAGTGAGAACATAACGATATCCTCCGCGAGCCTCAACGCTCATTGGACCGCACACATCGGTATGTATGATTTCCAACAAGTTGGTTGCTCGCTCCATTGTTCCGGAGAACGGAGTCTTGGTCATTTTGCCCATGAGGCATGGTTCGCATGTGTCAAACGATTCATAATCAAGAGACTCCAAAAGTCCATCAGCATGGAGCTTCTTCATGCGCTTGACACCAATGTGACCAAGGCGGCAGTGCCACAAGTATGTGGGACTATCGTTATCAACTTTACATCTTTTGGCATCTACACTATGAACATGTGTAATATTACGCTCGAGATTCATTAAGAATAAACCATTGACCATCGGAGCATGACCATAAAACATATCTCTCATATAAATCGAACAACCATTATTCTCAGACTTAAATGAGTAGCCATCTCGTATTAAACGAGATCCAGATACAATGTTCATGCTCAAACTTGGCACTAAATAACAATTATTAAGGTTCAAAACTAATCCCGTAGGTAAATGTAGAGGCAGCGTGCCGACGGCGATCACATCGACTCTGGAACCATTCCCGACGCGCATCGTCACCTCGTCCTTCGCCAGTCTCCGTTTATTCCGCAGCTCCTGCTGTGAGTTACAAATATGAGCAACGGCACCGGTATCAAATACCCAGGAGTTACTACGAGTACTGGTAAGGTACACATCAATTACATGTATATCAAATATACCTTTGGTGTTGCCGGCCTTCTTATCCGCTAAGTATTTGGGGCAGTTCCGCTTCCAGTGACCCTTCCCCTTGCAATAAAAGCACTCAGTCTCAGGCTTGGGTCCATTCTTTGACTTCTTCCCGGCAACTGGCTTACCGGGCGCGGCAACCTCCTTGCCGTCCTTCTTGAAGTTCTTCTTACCCTTGCCCTTCTTGAACTTAGTGGTCTTATTGACCATCAACACTTGATGTTCTTTCTTGATTTCAGCCTCTGCTGACTTCAGCATGAGAAACACTTCAGGAATGGTCTTTTCCATCCCCTGCATGTTGTAGTTCATCACAAAGCTCTTGTAGCTTGGTGGGAGCGACTGAAGGATTCTGTCAATGACTGCCTCATCAGGGAGGTTAATATTCAGCTGGGTCATACGGTTGTGCAACCCAGACATCTTGAGTATGTGCTCACTGACAGAACTATTTTCCTCCATCTTACAACTATAGAACTTGTCGGAGATGTCATATCTCTCGACCCGGGCGTGAGCTTGAAAAACTAGTTTCAGCTCTTCGAACATCTCATATGCTCCGTGATGCTCAAAACGCTTTTGGAGCCCCGGTTCTAAGCTGTAAAGCATGCCGCACTGAACGAGGGAGTAATCATCAGCACGAGACTGCCAAGCATTCATAATGTCTTGGTTCTCTGGGACGGGAGCGTCACCTAGCGGTCCTTCTAGGACATATTGTTTCCTGGCAGCTATGAGGATGATCCTCAGGTTCCGGACCCAGTCCGTATAGTTGCTGCCATCATCTTTCAGCTTGGTTTTCTCTAGGAACGCGTTGAAGTTCATGTTGACATGAGCGTTGGCCATTTGATCTACAAGACATATTTGCAAAGGTTTTAGACTAAGTTCATGATAATTAAGTTCTAATCAAATTATGAACTCCCACTCAGATTAGACATCCCTCTGGTCATCTAAGTGTTACACGATCCGAGTCGACTAGCCCGTGTCCGATCATCACGTGAGACGGACTAGTCATCGTCGGTGAACATCTTCATGTTGATCGTATCTTCCATACGACTCGTGTTCGACCTTTCGGTCTCCGTGTTCCGAGGCCATGTCTGCACATGCTAGGCTCGTCAAGTTAACCCTAAGTGTTTTCGCTGTGTAAAACTGTCTTACACCCGTTGTATGTGAACGTAAGAATCCATCACACCCGATCATCACGTGGTGCTTAGAAGCGACGAACTGTAGCAACGGTGCACAGTTAGGGGAGAACACTTCTTGAAATTTTTGTAAGGGATCATCTTATTTACTACCGTCGTCCTAAGTAAACAAGATGCATAAACATAATAAACATCACATGCAATTATATAGTTGTGACATGATATGGCCAATATCATATAGCTCCATTGATCTCCATCTTCGGGGCTCCATGATCATCTTGTCACCGGCTTGACACCATGATCTCCATCATCATGATCTCCATCATCGTGTCTTCATGAAGTTGTCACGCCAACGACTACTTCTACTTCTATGGCTAACGCGTTTAGCAATAAAGTAAAGTAAGTTACATGGCGTTCTTCAATGACACGCAGGTCATACAAAAATAAAGACAACTCCTATGGCTCCTGCCGGTTGTCATACTCATCGACATGCAAGTCGTGAATCCTATTACAAGAACATGATCTCATACATCACAATTCATCATTCATCACAACTTCTGGCCATATCACATCACATGATCAATCGCTGCAAAAACAAGTTAGACGTCCTCTAATTGTTGTTGCATCTTTTACGTGGCTGCAATTGGGTTCTAGCAAGAACGTTTTCTTACCTACGAATAACCACAACGTGATTTTGTCAACTTCTATTTACCCTTCATAAGGGCCCTTTTCATCGAATCCGCTCCAACTAAAGTGGGAGAGACAGACACCCGCCAGCCACCTTATGCAACTAGTGCATGTTAATCGGTGGAACCGGTCTCACGTAAGCGTACGTGTAAGGTTGGTCCGGGCCGCTTCATCCCACAATACCGCCGAAGCAAGAAAAGACTAGTAGAGGCAAGCAAGTTGACAAGATCCACGCCCACAACAAAATTGTGTTCTACTCGTGCAAAGAGAACTACGCATAGACCTAGCTCATGATGCCACTGTTGGGGAACGTTGCAGAAAATTAAAATTTTTCCTACGGTTTCACCAAGATCCATCTATGAGTTCATCTAAGCAACGAGTCAAGGGAGAGAGTTTGCATCTACATACCACTTGTAGATCACGAGCGGAAGCTTGCCAAGGGGATGGTGATGATGGAGTCGTACTCGAACGTGATTCGGATCACCGATGTCCAAGTGCTGAACGGACAGCACCTCCGCGTTCAACACACGTACGGGACGGGGACGTCTCCTCCTTCTTGATCCAGCAAGGGGGAAGGAGAGGTTGAGGAAGATTGCTCCAACGGCAGCACGACGGCGTGGTGTAGTTGGTGCAGCAGTACTCCGACAGGGCTTCGCCGAGCACGTACGGAGGAGGAGAGGTGTTGGGGAGGGGAGGGGCTGCGCCTTAACTTGTGTGTTTTGCAGCCCTCCCCTCACCCCTCTATATATAGGGGAAAGGGCAAGGGGGGCCGGCCCTCTAGGGAAAACCCTAGGGGGGGCGGCGGCCAAGGGGTGGGGGGCTTGCCCCCCAAGCAAGGGGGGTGCGCCCCCTTTAGGGTTTCCCCCCCAACCCTAGGCGCATGGGCCCAAGGGGGGGCGCCAAGCCCACTAGGGGCTGGCTGCTATCCCCACGCAGCCCAAGTGGCCCCCCGGGAGGGGTGGCCCCTCCCGGTGGACCCCCGGAACCCTTTCGGTGGTCCCGGTACAATACCGGTATGACCCCGAAACTTTCCGGTGCCCGTTTAACAACTTCCCATATATAAAACTTTACCTCCGGACCATTCCGGAACTCCTCGTGACGTCCGGGATCTCATCCGGGACTCCGAACAACATTCGGTAGTCACATACTAGTCTTCCTAACAACCCTAGCGTCACCGAACCTTAAGTGTGTAGACCCTACGGGTTCGGGAGACATGCAGACATGACCGAGACCACTCTCGGGCAATAACCAACAGCGGGGTCTGGATACCCATGTTGGCTCCCACATGCTCCTCGATGATTTCATCGGTTGAACCACGATGTCGAGGATTCGATCAAACCCTGTATACAATTCCCTTTGTCAATCGGTACGTTACTTGCCCGAGACTCGATCGTCGGTATCCCAATACCTTGTTCAGTCTCGTTACCGGCAAGTCACTTTACTCGTACCGTAATGCATGATCCCGTGGCCAACACCTTGGTCACCTTGAGCTCATTATGATGATGCATTACCGAGTGGGCCCAGAGATACCTCTCCGTCATACGGAGTGACAAATCCCAGTCTCGATCCGCATAAAACAATAGATACTTTCGGAGATACCTGTAGTGCACCTTTATAGTCACCCAGTTACGTTGTGACGTTTGATACACCCAAAGCACTCCTACGGTATCCAGGAGTTACACGCTCTCATGGTCAAAGGAAGAGATACTTGACATTGGCAAAGCTCTAGCAAACGAACTACACGATCTTAGTGCTATGCTTAGGATTGGGTCTTGTCCATCACATCATTCTCCTAATGATGTGATCCCGTTATCAACGACATCCAATGTCCATAGCCAGGAAACCATGACTATCTGTTGATCACAACGAGCTAGTCAACTAGAGGCTCACTAGGGACATATTGTGGTCTTTGTATTCACACGTGTATTACGATTTCCGGATAATACAGTTATAGCATGAATAAAAGACAATTATCATGAACATTGAAATATAATAATACTTTTATTATTGCCTCTAGGGCATATTTCCAACATTCAGATTCCTGATCTTCTTGTCCTTCTCGTCTAAACTGCTCGACAATTTTTATCTCGGTCTTAATCTTCTGGATCTGAGGGCAATCGAACTCAACATCCATAGTGGCTTGAAGATGCTCCAAGCACTGAGTAGCAGCATTTGCATGGCCTCGCCGGCATCCACAGCTGGGTCGCCATTAATCCTCATATATGTTCTGCCGATGCAAACGAATGTGACTAATGGCCAGAAGTAAGCAGCGGCCACCACACTGCCAGGATAGGTTGTGTAGGTCATGTATTTCACCTCAGGAAAACCAGCTTCAGCAAGAACTGCGCTAAGCATGGCCTTCGGCCTAACCATGACAGAACGCTTCATCTGTTAAAATATGTAGAAAGGAAAGTCATTTACACAGGGTATGCATCACAAGAGGAACATGTGCATATACCATGCTACCAAAGCCATAAGTAGCATATCAAAAGATAGTTCAGGTCCCAGGCACAATTGCCAAGGAAACAAATGAAACACATTTATTATGTAAGCAGCCCTGTGCATCAAGAAAAACTATACAGTTTAAAAGACCCACTAATGCTTCGCCACCATTTCAAACAACATGATTAGTCCGCACTGGACAACCTCTATAACCCAGATATAGAGCACACATAGATCACAACATAGGCCATATCATCGATAGGCATAGTGTACGTGTACATGTAAAATGCAAGCGAGACATGAAACAACATCCATAGCGGGCATACTAAATAAGATAGTCAAGTATACAATTACATTCGCCAGCAACCAATTGCTAAATAAACGAAAGCTAATACTGATCCTAGAACCAACAGCGACGGGTGTTTCACAAGCACCACATTAAATTTTTCCGTGGATGGCATAACAGAACATCATATCGTAGACAACACGGCACGACAAAAGGGACGATATACCTAGAGAGAAGCTTCACCATCTATCCCACGTCGAGACGCCCACTCGCCAGACCATCACTACGAGAGAACACATAACCAACACGCCATGCCCTGTAAAAACACAGGTTCAAGTAAGAGCCAAACCATGTACAACACACGAGGCAGTTGATGATAGAAAAGGTACTTGGCAGACTGATGTCTACTACACAACCTTCTTCTTGTAGGCGTTGTTGGGCCTGCAAGTGCACAGGTTTGTAGGCCAGTAGCAAATTTCCCTCAAGTGGATGACCTAAGGTTTATCAATCCGTAGGAGGCGTAGGATGAAGATGGTCTCTCTCAAACAATCCTGCAACCAAATAACAAAAAGTCTCTTGTGTCCCCAACACACCCAATACAATGGTAAATTGTATAGGTGCACTAGTTCGGCGAAGAGATGGTAATACAAGTGCAAAATAGATAGTAGATATAGGTTTTTTTTAATCTGAAATAATAAAAACAGCAAGGTAACGAGCGATAAAAGTGAGCGTAAAAGGTATTGCAATGATAGGAAACAAGGCCTAGGGTTCATACTTTCACTAGTGCAAATTATCTCAACAATAATAACATAGATAGAACATATGACAAGCCCTCAACATGCAACAAAGAGTACTCCAAAGCCACTAATAGCGAAGAACAAACGTAGAGATTATGGTCGGGTACGAAACCACCACAAAGCTATTCTTTCGGATCGATCTATAAAAGAGTTCGTACTAGAATAACACCTTAAGATACAAATCAACCAAAACCCTAATGTCACCTAGATACTCCATTGTCACCTCAAGTATCCGTGGGCATGATTATACGATATGCATCACACAATCTTAGATTCATCCAACCAACATAAAAGTACTTCAAAGAGTGCCCCAAAGCTACTAACGGAGAGTCAAGAACGTGTGCCAACCCCTATGCATAGGTTCCCAAGTGTCACAAAACCCGCAAGTTGATCACCAAAACATACATCAAGTGGATCAATAGAATAACCCATTGTCACCACGATTATCCCACGCAAGACATACATCAAGTGTTCATAAAAGACTCAATCCAATAAGATAACTTCAAAAGGGGAAACTCAATTCATCACAAGAGAGTAGAGGGGGAAAAACATCATAAGATCCAACTACAATAGCAAAGCTCGGGATACATCAAGATCATGCCATAGAGGACACGAGAGAGAACACGAGAGAGAGAGAGAGAGATCAAACACATAGCTACTGGTACATACCCTCAGCCCCGAGGGTGAACTACTCCCTCCTCGTCATGGATAGCGCCGAGATGATGAAGATGGCCTCCGGTGATGGGATCCCCCTCCGGCAGGGTGCCGGAACAGGGTCCCGATTGGTTTTTGGTGGCTACAGAGGCTTGCGGCGGCGGAAGTCCCGATCTATCTTCTGTTCTGGAAGTTTTAGGGTACGTAGGTATATATGGGTGAAAGGGGTACGTCGGTGGACCTCCGGAGGGCTCACGAGGTAGGGGGGCGCACCCAGGGGGGAGGGGTGCGCCCCCACCCTCGTGGGCAGCCCGGGGATCCCCTGACGTGCACTCCAAGCCCATATGGTTGGTTTCCTTCCAAAATTAACTTCTCCAGTTGATTTCGTTCCGTTTTGACTCCGTCTGATATTCCTTTTCCTCGAAACACTGAAATAGGCATAAAACAGCAAATTTGGGATGGGCCTCCGGTTAATAGGTTAGTCCCAAAAATAATATAAAAGTGGATAATAAAGCCCAATATTGCCTAAAACAGTAGATAAAGTAGCATGGAGCAATAAAAAATTATAGATACGTTGGAGACGTATCAAGCATCCCCAAGCTTAATTCCTGCTCGTCCTCGAGTAGGTAAATGATAAAAAAGAATTTTTGATGCGGAGTGATACTTTGGCATAATTTCAATGTAAATATTCTTAATCATGGTATGAATATTCAGATCCAAAAGACTCAAGACAAAAGTTCATATTGACACAAAAATAATAATACTTCAAGCATACTAACCAAAGCAATCATGTCTTCTCGAAATAACATGGCCAAAGAAAGTTCATCCCTACAAAATCATATAGTTAGGCTATGCTTCATTTTCGTCACACAAAGATGTTCCCAACTTCTATACCCCTGATGACAAGCCAAGCAATTGTTTCATACTCAAATAATCTCAAACTTTTTCAACCTTCACGCAATACATGAGCGCGAGCCATGGATATAGCACTATGGGTGGAATAGAATATGATGATGAGGATTGTGTGGAGAAGACAAAAAAAGGAGAAAGTCTCACATTGACGAGGCTAATCAACGGGCTATGGAGATGCCCATCAATTGATGTCAACATGAGGAGTAGAGATTGCCATGCAACGGATGCACTAGAGCTATAAGTATATGAAAGCTCTACAAAAGAAACTAAGTGGGTGTGCATCCAACTTGCTTGCTCACGAAGACCTAGGGCATTTTGAGGAAGCCCATCATTGGAATATACAAGCCAAGTTCTATAATGAAAAATTCCCACTAGTATATGAAAATGACAAAATGAGAGACTCTCTATTATGAAGATCTTGGTGCTACTTTGAAGCACAATATATGAGACTCACTACATGAAGAACAAGGTGCTACTTTGAAGCACAAGTGTGGTAAAAGGATAGTAACATTTCCCCTTCTCTCTTTTTCTCTCATTTTTTTGGGCCTTCTCTTTTTTTTATTTGGCCTTCCCCCCCCCCTTTTTTTTGTCCGGAGTCTCATCCCGACTTGTGGGGGAATCATAGTCTCCATCATCCTTTTCCTCACTGGGGCAATGCTCTAATAATGATGATCATCACACTTTTATTTTTCTTACAACTCGATATTACAACTCGATATCTAGAACAAAGATATGACTCTATATGAATGCCTCCGGCGGTGTACCGGGATGGTGCAATGAATCAAGAGTGACATGTATGAAAAATAATGCATGGTGGCTTTGCCACAAATACGATGTCAACTACATGATCATGCAATGGCAATATGACAAAAGTAAAGTATGTCATGACGAACGGAACGGTGGAAAGTTGCATGGCAATATATCTCAGAATGGCTATGGAAATGCCATAATAGGTAGGTATGGTGGCTGTTTTGAGGAAGATATAAGGAGGTTTATGTGTGAAAGAGCGTATCATATCACGGGGTTTGGATGCACCGGCGAAGTTTGCTCCAACTCTCAATGTGAGAAAGGGCAATGCACGGTACCGAAGAGGCTAGCAATGGTGGAAAGGTAAAAGTGCGTATAATCCATGGACTCAACATTAGTCAAAAGAACTCATATACTTATTGCACAAATTTAGAAGTCATCAAAAATCAAGTACTACGCGCATGCTCCTAGGGGGATAGATTGGTAGGAAAAGACCATCGCTCGTTCCCGACCGCCACTCATAAGGATGCACAAGCCAGGTACACTTCATGTTTCGAATTTGTTACACAACTTTAACCATACGTGCATGCTACGGGACTTGCTAACTTCAACACAAGTATTTCTCAAATTCACAACCATTCAATTAGCACGACTTTGATATTATCACCTCCATATCTCAAAACAATTATCAAGCATCAAACTTAATTTTAATTCACTCAAAAAAAGAAAGTTTCACATATCTTGAACACCAAGTATATTAACATTAAGCAAATTACCATGCTATTAAAGACTCTCAAAATAATCTAAGTGAAGCATGAGAGATCAATAGTTTCTTTAAAACAAATCCACCACCGTGCTCTAAAAGATCTAAGTGAAGCACTAGAGCAAAAATTATCACGCTCAAAAGATATAAGTGAAGTACTATGAGAAAAAACTATCAAGCTCAAAAGATATAAGTGAAGCACATAGAGTATTCTAACAAATTCCAATTCATGTATGGCTCTCTCATTAAAGAATTTCATATCTTGATACTTTATTCAAACAACAAGCAAAGCTAAAGAAAACTACATTGCAAGGATAGCACAACTCATGTGAAGAAGCAAAAACTTAGGCTCAACCGATACTAGCCGATAGTTGTTGAAGAAGAAAGGTGGGATGCCTACCGGGGCATCCCCAAGCTTAGATTCTTGAGACTTCTTGAAATATTATCTTGGGGTTCCTTGGGCATCCCCAAGCTTGAGCTTTTGTGTCTCCTTAATTCCTCTCATATCATGGTTTCTCTTTTTCACTACTAGAAAAACCCCTACTAATGGCGCACCTAGTATGGCCATTAATGGCGCATCTGTGGTGCGCCATTAATAGCACGCCATTAGTAATTTTTACTAATGGCGCACCACCTGGTGCGCCATTAGTATTTGGTATACTAATGGCGCACCGCGGGTGCGCCATTAGTATAGGCCAGGGTGCGCCATTAGTATGCCTCCCAGGGGCCATGTATATCCAGGTGCTTTTGCATACTAATGGCGCACCACCACCGCATGCGCCATTAGTAACCGCGGCATACTAATGGCGCACTACCCAGTGATGCGCCATTAGTATGCACTGTCATACTAATGGCGCACTGTCATGTGATGCGCCATTAGTATGAATATTAGGTTTTTTTTATTTTTTTATTTTCTGTTTTTTGCACAGGTTACAAAATGTATAATTTGACAAAATATAGACAGCACACATCAACAACAGATTCATCGAATACAATAGAAGATTAGTCTTTGAATACAATTCATCATATTAGTCTCCGAATACAATTCATCATATTAGTCTCCGAATTGAAAAGACCGAACAAAGATAGAACATTATATTATAAGTCTCGAGACCGCGAGTAGCGAGTTTGTCTTCACATTACAAGTCGATATCGATCATCTAAACTACCATCACATAGAAGAGAGCTGCGGTCATCACGATGAGCATCATCACGATGAAACTCGTCTTCATCCGGTTCCTCCAACGCTCCCTCCCCTCTCTCGCTAGATAGCGGGCGTATCTAGATTCGGCCTTGGCCCTAGTGGTGTACCCTTTGTAACTGTTACCGCTGAATCGATGAACCTGTCTCCGACACTCCTCCCAGTCATCGTAGACTCCGGGAACCTTACCCTTGTACACGACATACGTCGGCATCGCTATGCACTAGCCAAACGAAACGTTAGTACCAATTCACAGACAATACATAAGCAATATATAAGTATGCAACAGAACGATCGGAAGAGAAAAGCAAGACATTAATAGCATCGATTACATCTAAGTTGAACGACTCTCGAAACCAAAGAGACATACTACAAGTTCATTAAAGTTTAATTACAACATGAGCCAATCGATGTTTCAGAACTAGACACAGCATCACTGCTTTCGACTCGACTCAAGGGACCGGAGTGTGGATGAAGCCGCCGTCTATCGTGGGAGTCATGAAATAACGGTCGTTGTCAGCCTGCATTTGTAGCATTGTGTTGATGTCACTGTTGGACGGTTGATTTCTGAGGTAGAACTGCCCCGAGGTATGAAGGACATCTTGATGGATGATTTCCGCAAACTCCGACTGGATGCGAAAGAATTCTTGTCGGAGGTCCGCGTCCTGGATTGCCGACATGCTCGCGGCCCAATCTTTGAGTTTACTCGGTAGCAGAAGTTGATGATGGTCCCGTACGATCGCCCGCATGTGATGGATGGCGTAGTAGGCACCCTTCTGACCGCCAGGCGGCTGTTTGACGCAGCAGAACGTCATATTGTGGGAGAACACGTGCTTGCCGTACTTACGAATAGGCCTGGTGAAGGTGCCTCCAGATTTGGCGTAGCCGGGGAGAACATCATCAAGAACCTTCTTGACATTTGTGTAGTCTACGTTCGACTGACGGTCTGGGTCGAAATACGTGGCCATGGAATATTTGGGGCTTAGGAGGATGAGCGTGCAACGTGTGTCACTGCAGAAAACACGGAATGTTAAAATAAAAATGATCGAAATGTAAGAATTCATATGTTACGGGCCGGTTGAGGGGAGGACTTACTCGGGAAAGTAAGGCACGAGGAAGTTATCCTTATCTTGGTTTGCCAGAATGACGCCTTCGAGGTAAGAACTCGCGACTTGCCGGTCCCCAGCGCTGCCCAAGATCTTGGCACGCATGTAGAAGGGGTCGACTATCACGATGTCCGGGGTCTTGTCGCGAATGATCCGCATCTCCATACTCAGCGAAAATAGCCGAACGAAGGTGTAGTGCAGCGGATGAAGGTTCAACATAGCGTGGATGTCATCAAAACGCAGGACGATCGTACGCCCGATGGAGTTATCCACAAAGCCCTTGCCCTCTGGCACCTTGGCCGCGAAAACTGGGTATGCCACATCCTTCTCCCTGAGACGCCGCTTCTCCAAAGAAAGAACACTGTCATGCAGACTCCGCATAGCACCGGTTGCAGCATTGAGCATATTTGTCGGTAGCATCGCCCTACCCGCCACATGCACCCTCCTCGAGATATCCTGCGGTGAAGGTGGCCCGTCCTGAGCACGGATCGTACTCGGTGCCGGCTGGCTCGCACCCTTCTTAGTCTTTCTTTTGCGTGCCTTCTTCTTCTCCTGTAATGGGACCGAGTTCTGCTCACAGACCGTCTTCTTGAGTGTGTTGGGGCTGATAATATTTCGCACCTCGCCTATCTGAGGCTCGGTGAAGTTGGCAGCTGGAGGCGTCTCCTAAGAGCTGAACGCCAGACGGCGCCTGTTGCAACTTGGCTTCTCCGCGGTACCAGCTAGATCGCACACGTCTTTTGTTGGGTTTGGTTCTTGAGAAGGAGGCCCCATGAAGTCGCCATCGTACCCATGATCGGCAAAGTACTGATCGACGTTGCCAAATGTATCATCGTCGTCGTCGTCGTCGTTCTGATCCTGTGCCATATGCATGTTTGGATCCAGTGGCATAGGGATGTCCGGCACCGTTACGGCGGTCTTGCCATGGGGCCGACTTGGCGCCGGCATGACTGGCGGTGTTGTCTTTGGGGTGGTGTCCCCCGCTCCCAAACGAATCTGGCTCTTCGGCCAAAGCAGGGGCCAGCTCAGGCAGGCGCTGAGGGTCATCACGTCTTCATCGTCGGCCCCGACGGGTCGAATCGGAGGTAACAAGTCGTCGCAGCCTGGCAGCACCCGAACCAGTTGAACCCTAAACAAGTTGGGTGGCATCTGGGTACCGTGGAACAAGGGGTTGCCCGGTTGAACGATTTTGCCCTTGGCGACATCGACCAACTCGTTGTTCACGAAGTGGAGGAGAGTGCACGGAACGTCGGCGGCGCCCTGTGAAAACATGTAGGGCGTCAGGGATGCCCAGTCAAAGGCAAGGAGATGAAGTCCTCGGCCGAGAGAGGCTTAATTAGTTACCGTGATGATGGCGTCGAGCTCGGCTAATGTCGACGCACCGCCAACGGCAGGCGTGCAGTTGACAGAGGGGCCGCTTGCTGAAGAGGTGCCGGCCGGCGTACACCCGGGTGCATTAAGCTCCCGTGCCGGCGTCGGAGACACCAATGCCGCCTCCGCCGGAGGCACCAATGGCCCCGCCATCGCATTATGCGAGTTGCTGGCCGTGAAGCTAGGAATCGGGGGCGGCCCCTGTTGGCCGCCCGCAATCCACGCACTCAACCCCGAGATCAAGGTAGGCACAAGGGCGGTGATCGTCGCTCCGAGTCGTTGTTCCACTTGCTCTTGGACAATCTCCGGAATCCGCGCCACCTGTCCCTTGAGTTCTTGAACCTCTCGCGCCTGGCTTTCCGAGCTGGTCTTTTTCTCCTTCCGCACACCAGCGGTGTAGTATGACCCCCATTTTGTCGACAAGCCTTTGCCGGCCACACGACCAGCTGACGTCGGCTTACTGAGCTTATCCTTGTTCTTCATTACATTCAACCCCCTATTTAGAGTGGTGTCCCAAGGGTTGCTCTTAGTCGACCCCGCGCTACTGCTTTCAGTCGCCTACGGAAGGAATGTGAACCATTTAGAAATTCGGCTTCATTAATTAGAATGCAACCATATGGAGCTAATTACACGGGGGTGTATTCCTTACTAGAACAAGCTCAAGCTGCCTGGTCTTCGGATCCGTGGTAAGCTCCTTTGTTTTCGGGTCCTTCTTGTACTGGGCTCTGACAAAGTTCCTGGTCTGCTTGTTACCGTATTTATCGAAGAGGGGCGGTAGGCCTTGCTCGGCACGGTCCGCCTCCTCCTTGTCCCATATAGGCTCCGCCACTCTGTAACCGCCGGGACCGAGTGTGTGTTCCCCTATGTTCAGCTCCCGCATTTGTTTCCCCCACTCACTTGATTGGGAGCTTGCGGTGCTCGAGCAATTGATCTTGAAGTCGTTGTAGTCATCTTCGGTGATCGAAGGATTTTTCTCCTTGATCTTCTGATAACTCTCACCTTTCTCGATCATTCTCTTCACATTGCTTTTCCAAGTAGACTGGGCCTTGCTCATCTTCGTGAGGGCAGCATTGTTCACTTTATTCCCTTTGAGGCTTGTGTTTTCAAATTCAGCGGGGAACTTGTATCGTTCGTGCAGCTTCGTGAAGAGGAGGTTGTGCAAATTCCCTCGGTCAGGATGCCTCAGGTTCTCGGTGTTGATCGAGACGGTGCTCCGGACAATGCACCTGAGCTGAAGCGAGTACCCCTTGACTATTCGTTCGGGCGCCGTTGGATTCCCGTTGGAGTCCACTTCAGTAACTTCCTCCTTGAGGGTGCGGAGCACGATCGGGCACCGGTCCTTCCGTTGCCTCTTCGGTTGGCTGCCATCTGTGCATGCGCCGCCATCATCAGTGGTGGCATCCTCGGCGGCACCATCAGTGGTGGCATCAGTGTGGTCATCCTTGGCGGCATCATCCGTGGTCTCAGGATCGGTGGGGAAGGCGGCAGCCTCATACAACTGAGGTTGTTCCTCCATCTCCTGGGACAGCTCCCAGAATGCCTTGCCGCCCGAACCCCCGGCCTCATCGTTGTGGGCCATGTTTCTCTCTAAATAGAAACAAAGTTTGGTCAAAAAGTTGGTTATTGTCAAGGAACAAGATCATGGTCTCATCATTTAGGGTTTGTCGACACCGAGGCATCCTAAAATCTAAGCTTTTATCATTGAGGGTTTTTCGACGCCGAGGCACCCTAAAAGCCTAACCTTTCATCATTTCGGTTTTTATCGACACCGAGGCACCCTAAAAGCCATGCATTAGTCACAAGTACGCCGGGGCACTTGATCCTACTTAATTAACTACTAAGATACCCCGGCCCATGCATTAGTCACAAGTACCCCATATGTCCTATTTTTAGCAAAGTCATGCTAAAATTCACGGAAAATTTCAGCATGACCTTTGCTGAAAATAGGACATATGGAGTACTCGAATTTGCCGGAACGGAAGTTAATCAACATTCCGGCAAACTCAAGGGCCTCTCGGGGTACCTGCAATATCATCACGACATGATGTCGGAGACAAAACCCAGCAAACTAGCACCACAATGTGCCTCTACTTTCATATGGATGAAAAGGCCACAATGTGCCTCTACTAGCACCACAATCTTAGTTAACTTCTGGGGACATCAGAAAGTTAACATCCGCCTGATTATTATGAGGACTTCACTGCCACTGTTTACTCAAACTTAAGTTAGTAATTAAAAATATAAAATAGGATAACCCAGTGACAGGACTGTTGGTTGATGTCACAAAAAAGTTGCAAATCTCAACATGTTCTACAGTTGTTAAAATTATCTTACTGTATTTAGAACAAACTAACACCACAGAGTCTACCAATTCAGGTAGAAGCCATCATTCATTACAAATTTGAATATATGATATTCCAGAAAATAATCTGTCTACAAAATGAGATACATTCCGTTTGAACTACCAAAACTGTAAACAACGTTATTACCTAATTATGAAAAAAGTGCAGTACATATAAATTATTTCATCACTGAGAGGAGATAACCAAAAGTTTCCAAGCAATATGATTAAGAAAATGGGATTTAGGCATCCAAATGCCACAAAAGACCAAATCACATTTTTAAACCAAGTTACACAAAGAAAATGCACCTAAGCACCAAGAGGAACTGTTACAACTCCATAAGGTATATCCAAGTCACTGCTACTCATATTCAAAAAACCTAACTCCAATATAACCAGAAAGATTGTAAAACATTATATCTCCCCGCTGACACGAACTGAAAGCGTAACAAAAATACCTATTATTCTAGGCAGCTGCCTTGCTAGTGATTCGGTGTCGTCGCAACTGGATCCCTCCCACTCGACCTGCGATCTTCTACAAGGAAAAAGTAGCAGCTCAGTCAACCACCATATAATTATACAAGGAAAAAATGCTACTTGGCACAAGTGTAAACGAGAAGCTTGAGGTAGCAGCAGATTGAAGTGATAAAGTGCAAAGGAGAAGCTTGAGCTAGTAAACAATCTCTGAATGTTATAAAGTGGGGAAAGTAAAATAAAATTCATGACTAGTCATGGCACTAGAAAAGAGATGAGATTTCACAAAACCAGAGCCAAGCATAGTCCAGAATGTCAAATTTTCAGTTAGTTAATTATTACAGTCCTTTGCTAAAAGAGATGATCCGTCCAAGAAATTTAATACTAGATGCATGCAGTCTGTTCAGGATCTTTTAGTGAATGACTAACAACAAGTAGTCGAGCTTGCCCAAGAAAGATTAGATTCAGAAGTGCTGGCTGCTTCTAGTGAATGGAGCTGACAGTTATACAGTGTCAATTAACAGTAAGTAGAGTGAGATGATCAAACGTTTGTGTTAATTGACAGTGGCTCGTCCTGGATATAACTCATTTTCTAGGTTTACCTTGGGTAGATAGCCCATGAATGCGGAACAGATACTTACATTCATGCCGTGAGATAAACTTATTTTCAGGTATAAACCATGGACAATTACCCGATGATACAGTGCATTTTTCTTCAGTGTATGTCCAGTGCATTTTTCTTCTTCTTTCGTTGAGTAGCATAAATTAGACCTATCATTGTGTAAGATGCAGGAGTACTTCTTATACTCTGTGGCATTGCCATACTTAGCCAAGAGTCCCCATTTCTTATATTCTGTGAGATGCAGTCATCTTTTACTCCAGTTCTTATAGTATTTTGGAGTACATTGCCTGTTATGCTGCTTGCAAGGTTAGCATAGGTTTAGAAATGGGGACTAAAAACAGTGATTTAATTTTTCAAGTTTAAATTTGAATATCAACAGTAGTGATTTTACACCCAGTTCAACAGTGATTTTACCCAGTTCAACAGTTAGCATAGGTAATTTCAGCAACGGTAAAAAATCTTAACCCTAACAGCATAGTGGAGCGCGTCTGTTAGCATGTCTTCCCTTTCTTGTTAGCATGTCTCTCAAAAAGAGAAGCAATGGTTCCGATCCTCTTAATTCTTCAATAATTACATTCTATCAATCATAATGACATAGTTGAACAAATTATATGCAAAATTATGTGTATGAGTTCATCAGTTCATCTACTTGTGCACTACATCTAGTGAGAGAAGGAAGCCCGGTAAGGGGTTATTTTTTGGCACAAACAGAGATGTTCTAACTATTTTCAGTATCAAGGCATTGCAGTTTGAATCATCTTATCAGTGTCTCTACAAAAATAGCTCAGAATTATGATTCCATTTCCACATTGATCTTTGAGCAATATGGTGCATTGTTTTGCTTCAGGTGATCTGTCCCAGAGCAGCATCCGGACCAAAGCTTTGCAACCTTAGAGCGGCGCGTGCACACACGCACGACGTGTTTCAAAGAGCTAAATCATGCTATTAGCTGGGCATATGCAGCAGGAACAACCAAACTTGAAGAAACTCATGCTAAAGAATTTAAAAGCTTCTGCAATACAAAGATGACAATTCACAATTCTTGCTAGTAAATGCATCAGATTTAGAATTCTTGTCAGAAGCACGGATACATGTTTAGAATTCCATCATTGGAAAAAAGAGAGATGCAGGCTGGTGAAAACTTATCCTAGGAGGCAAACTCTCTTTGAGAACTTTGTGTTAAAAAATGCACAGTAAAAAGCACACTATAGAGGGGGAGAGGGGGAGAGGAGGAGGGGAAGCTCACGGGGGTGGTGGTGCTCCGGCGACGGTGGTGTCCGGGCGGTGGGGTCGCGTCGAGGCGGCGGGGTAGCGTCAAGGTGGCGGGGATGGTGGCGTCGAGGGAGGCGGGGCGACGGACGGTGTCGGGACGGTGCGACGGCGGCGAGGCTTTCTGGGCTCTGGGGGAGAGGAGGGGGCGAGGGAGGGAGAGGGTGAGGGCGAGGGAAGGCGGGGAGAGGGCGAGGAAGAGGGAAGGCGAGGAGAGGGCGAGGGAGGGAGAGGGCGAGGGCGAGGAGAGGGCGGAGAGGCAGGGCGGCGGCGGTGGAGCGGGCGCGGGCGGACGGCGTCGGGTTAGGTTTGGGCGGACGGCGCGGGCTCAAGGGGGAGGAAGGGGAGAGGGAGGCGGCGGGGGCGCGTGGGCGGTTGCGGCGCAGTGGGTCAGGGCAGCGGCGGCGGCGGCGGTGGATCGAGGGAGAGGGAACTGGCGAGGGGGAGAGGGAAGGGGGGATCGGGCGAAGGGGGAGAGGGAAGGGGGGATCGGGCACAATACTAATGGCGCACCACCCCTCGGTGCGCCATAAGTACATCCATACTAATGGTGCACCTCACCGTGGTGCGCCATTAGTATTTTTTTTATTTCAACTCGAGCCAACAGGTTATGTACCACCAGAACTGATCCACATCAAGTCCCCTCTACTAGCTCGACTGGTCAGTAGCCAGTTCTCACACCAGGAGGTCCTGGGTTCGACTCCCAAGCTCCACAAATTTTTTTTAGCATTTAAAAGCTGTTTGATACTTATTTGTGTTTAAATATGTTCAAACTTGTTTAAATAATAACAGTAATATTTTTTTATAAGACAGTAGCATTTAAAAAGTTGTTTGATACTTATTTTTTTATAAGACGGTGCGCGGGGTGCGGGGGGTCGGCGGCGGCGGTTGAGTAGGGGAATCGAGGGTGCGGGGGGTCGGCGGCGGCGGCCGGTGGACTGAGGGGTGCTCGGCGGCGAGGGGGACCGGATCTGGCGAGATGGGATAGCGATCGAGATGGAGGGGGACCACAATTTTTTTTTAGCATTTAAAAAGCTGTTTGATACTTATTTGTGTTTAAATATGTTCAAACTTGTTTAAATAATAACAGTAATATTTTTTTATAAGACAGTAGCATTTAAAAAGCTGTTTGATACTTATTTTTTTATAAGACGGTGCGCGGGGTGCGGGGGGTCGGCGGCGGCGGTTGAGTAGGGGAATCGAGGGTGCGGGGGGTCGGCGGCGGCGGCCGGTGGACTGGGGGGTGCTCGGCGGCGAGGGGGACCGGATCTGGCGAGGTGGGATAGCGATCGAGATGGAGGGGGATCGAGATCGAGTGTCCATGAAATTTAAAAATATTCATGATAGTTTAAAAAGTACCCATGAAATACAATTGAGAAATGAAGGCTATGATTTAAATACAATCGACCTTAGCTAGCTATCTGTTCACAATCTTCTTGCCCTTCTTTTTCGCAAATGGAGTTCTTCTGTGGAACGGACGTCCTTTAGGTAGGGTGGTCCTGCTTCTTCTTGTGGTGTATGCTGCTACTTCATCATCGTCGTCATGTTCGATCCTCGGGTCGCCGTACTTGTCGAAGTCTTGCTCATTGGCTACTCCATCCATTCCGATGATCTTCCTTTTGCCTCTCCTCACGACAACACGACTGGGCTTTGGCGGGTCGGTAATGAAGAAGCATTGGTCCACTTGGGAAGCCAGTACCCATGGCTCATTTTTCACGGTGACGTTTGCGCCCGCGGTCTTGGATTTGGCTTCGGGTATAACCATGGTGGTGAAATACCGGTCTTCTTTTATGACGTTCTTGGCCCATCTGACACGGAACATCGGGACCTTCTCTCCAGCGTAGCTCAGCTCCCAGATCTCCTCGATCCTTCCGTAGTATCTGTCCTTGTCGTTACCGGTGTAGGATTCCATCGTTACCCCGGAGTTCTGATAACCATCGCTCTTCATGTCCTTGGCCTCGGTGTAGAATGTGTAGCCGTTGATATCGTACGCCTCATAGGTCATCAGGTTGTGCTCGGCGCCCTGTGACAAGGCAAATATGAGTTGTTCTTCCGCGGAAGAATCCTCATGTAAAGGGTACGACAGAAGCTTCTGCTTGAACCAACGTGTGAGACATGAATTATGCTCTTTGAGTATATCTCCGTCCGTCCTCTATTGGCCTCGGTCATTGTACGTCTTCTTAATAAAGGTTTTGTGCTCTACCACCCAAGGATCGACCATGTCTATGTGTTGTAGCGCGACTAGGTTTGCTCTTTCAAAGTCGGCGAGTCGACCCTCGAAGTCGACATGCATTTCGCGGCGACCCTCACGGTGACCCCATCCAGCGAGCCTGCCGAGGTGCCTGTTGACGGGCAGACCAACGGGGTTCTCGATGCCTAGATAATTCGTGCAGTAGGAGATGCACTCTTCGGTCAGAAAGCCCCTGGCTATGCTTCCTTCTGGACGTGACATGTTGCGAACGTATCCTTTGATGACACCATTCATCCTTTCGAACGGCATCATGCTGTGCAGGAACGTCGGCCCGAGTTGGATGATATCCTCCACTATATGGACCAGCAGATGCACCATAACGTCGAAGAATGCGGGTGGGAAGTACATCTCAAGCTCGCATAGTATCACCACAATCTCTTCCTGTAGCCTTCTGAGTTGCCTCACGCCAATCGACTTCCGAGAGATGACGTCGAAGAAGTTGCATAGGCCAAATAGCGTTTCATGGACGTGCGCGTCCATGATCCCACGGATTGCAACTGGAAGTATCTGCGTCATCAGCACGTGACAGTCGTGAGACTTCATCCCGTTGAACTTCTGCTTCGCTGGGTCTAGGTATCTGCTTATCTTCCCCGCATAACCGTAAGGAAGTTTTACTCCTAGGAGGCAGGTGAAAAACTGCTCGATCTCCTCCTGACTTAGAGTGAAGCACGCGGGAGGGTAGTCATTTCCGGTCTTCTTGGCCTTTTTTCCTTTGCGACGACTTTCTGTGTCCTGCTTTGCCTCATCATCATCATCATCATCATCATCATCATCATATATAGCGTGAAGCTCCTGCCTGATGCCCATTGATTTCAAGTCTGCCCTTGCTTTCGGCCCATCTTTGGTCCTCTCTGGCATGTTGAGCAGGGTACCAAGCAGACTCTCGCACACGTTCTTCGTGATATGCATGACATCAAGGCTGTGAGGCACACGGTGGATCTTCCAGTACGGCAAGTCTCAGAAAACAGACCTCGTTTTCCATACCTTCAGCAGCGGCTCTGGCGCCTTTCGCTTCTTTCCCGGCTCTGGCGCCTTTTGCTTCTTTCCCGGCAGTGGGCAGTCTTTCCAATTTTTCAACAGCTTGTCTATTTCCTCGCCGCTCCTCGTACACGGGCGTTTTCGGGGTTCGGTTTCACCATCGAACAGATCCTTGCGTTTCCTCCACGGGTCATCGTCGCGAAGCCACCTTCGATGTCCCATGAACATGGTTTTCGAAGACCTGGGATCTCTATCTAGCTGGCGATACGTTGTGTCATCCATGCACCTTACGCATCCAGAAAATCCGTGGACTACCTGCCCCGCAAGATATCCGTAACCGAGATAGTCGTGCACCGTCGTGAGCAGTGCGGCTCTCATAGGGAAATATTCTTCTCGCTTCTTCTCCTCCCTATCCGCGTGCCAACGCAAGAGCTTTGCTACCTTAGGATCCGCGAAATACCGCTGCAGACGAGGAGTGATCGGAAAGTACCACACCACTTTTCGAGGAGCTTTCTTCCTCTTCTTGTATCGAGTGACACCGCACACCGGACATATGGTAGACTCCGCGTGCTCGTCCCGATAAATGATGCAATTGTTCATGCACATATGGTATTTCACGTGCGGTAAATCCAGAGGACACACGATTTTCTTCGCCTCCTCCAAACTGGTCGGGTACTTGTTCCCCTTGGGAAGACGTTCGTGCCAGAATGACATGTTCTCGTCGAAGCATGTGTCGGTCATTTTGTGTTTTACCTTCATCTCCAGAGCCATGAACGTTACTTTCAGGCGGGTATCCTCGGGCCTGCATCCTTCATACAATGGAGTAACCGCGTCTAACTCAAGTTGATCCATCTTGGCTTTCTCTCGGGCGGCAGCTCTTGCGTTATCCGTCTGCTTGAGAAGCAGCTCTTGAATATGAGGGTCCTGCACCCAGCCCATCGATGGTCCAGCGTCGTCTGCTCCGCCGGCATCATCATCATGTCCTGCATCTTCTACATGATGACTGTGTACAGCATCACCGTCGTGATCATCTCCTGGGGATTCTTCGTCTTCTCGCCCCCCCGAGCCGCGGTGGTTGTCTTGCTGCCCTTCCTCATTTCTTGCCCGGCCCCCATGGACGACTTCGTAGTCATCTTCATCACCTTGCCACCGATAGCCATCCATGAAACCATGCAAGAGCAGGTGGTCCCGCACCTGCCCGGAATCCGGGTCCGCAATAAGGCTATTCAGCTTGCATCTTCGACACGGACATCTTATCTCCGTCTCGTTCTTTTGAAGCATCTCGGCCTTCGCGGACCTCAAAAACCTATTCACGATGCCTTCGGTCATCGTGCGGACCATGGTCGCCTGCGGGGTAGAGCAAAACGATATTTTAGAACCAAGAAAAAATTTGGCATGACTTTCCCTAAAAATAGGACCAAAAAGAATGCTTAATGCCAAAATTCTCGCCGAAACGGAAATGAATCAACATTCTGGCAAAATATTGGCAACTATCGCATTTCAAATACCGGTACACCTCCAAACACAAACACATATGCAAAACCACAAACATATGCAACACCACGAACATACATAGATCTAGCTAGGCCATAAAAAGTGCATGTGCACATTGTTGTAGGGAGAACAACATAAATATAGCTTCCCCCCTTACTTACCTAGCAAAACAAGGTAACTTAACCACTTAATTTGAATGAATTTATGGTGGAAATGAGGTGAAAAAGAGGAGGCACCCGAGACAAGGAGGAGGCGGTGGAGAGAATGAAGTGGGGAGAAAGTGAGTGTGGAAGGAGAGGCTGTCCAAAATATCTTGTTGCTGCCCACTTACTAATGGCGCACCAACCACAAATGCGCCATTAGTAATCCAGGTTACTAATGGCGCACCCCCTGGTGGTGCGCCATTAGTAGTTTTGCAAAAAAAAACATACTAATGGCGCACTGCACCACGATGCGCCATTACTAGTTTAAACTAGTAATGGCGCACCGCGTGCGAGTGCGCCATTAGTAGTTTTGCAAAAAAAGGAATAAAAAAACATTAGTGGCGCACTCTCTGGAAGGTGCGCCATTACTAGTTACAACTATTAATGACGCACTACCTGTGGATGCGCCATTAGTATGTTTGGACAGGCGCACTAGTTAAAAAAATATGGTACTAATGGCGCACCGTGGACAGGGTGCGCCATTAGTAGTTTCAACACTAATGGCGCATCAGAAGGTGGTGCGCCATTAGTATATACTAATGGCGCACCACATGTCTGGTGCGCCATTAGTGTCAATTCCATCTATAACCTTTTTCCTAGTAGTGTTTATCAAAAGCTTCATTCACAACAAACTCAACAAGAACTCGTGAGATAGGTTAGTATAAACCGATGCAAAACCTTATCATTTTCTACTATAAAAAATCACTAAAATTATTATTCAACATTGAATACTAAATTCCTCTGTATATTTAATACTCCTATCCTCAAATAGAATCATTAAACAAGCAAACATACGCAAACAATGCAACCATAACAGCAATCTGCCAAAACAGTACATTTTGTAAAGAATGCAAGAGTATCAATACTTCCCTGACTCCAAAAATTATGAACTAAAATTCCCACTATAATAAATTTATCATAGCTCAATATGCAAAAAGATTCAACGTTAGACCATACTCTGACTTTTCTAGGGAATTTTTGCAACAACGGTAAAATTTCTGTTTTCAAACAGCAACATGCAAACTAGCAAAATAAGCATGGCAAAGGCTATCCTTGACTTTTTTTATTGAAACTAAAGATGCAAAACATTATTCTAACTAAGAGCAAGCAAAAACTAACAAAAGAAATTGACGCTCCAAGCAAAACACATATCATGTGGCAAATAAAAATATAGCTCCAAGTAAAGTTACCGATGAACGAAGATGAAAGAGGGGATGCCTTCCGGGGCATCCCCAAACTTAGGCTCTTGCCACTCCTTATTCCATAGTCCATCGAATCTTTACCCAAAACTTGAAAACTTCAACCACACAAAACTCAAAACAAAACTCGTAAGCTCCGTTAGTACAAGAAAATAAAACCACCACTTAGGTACTGTAATGAACTCATTCTAAATTCATATTGGTGTAATATCTACTGTACTCCAACTTATCTATGGTTCATACCCTCCGATACTACTCATAGATTCATCAAAATAAGCAAACAACACATAGAAAACAGAATCTGTCAAAAACAGAACAGTCTGTAGTAATCTGTATAAAACGTATATTTCTGGAACCCCAAAAATTATGAAATAAATTGCTGCACCTGAGCAATTTGTCTATTAATCATCTTCAAAAAGAATCAACCTAAAAGCACTCTCCAGTAAAAAAAGGCAGCTATTCTCGTGAGCGCTAAAGTTTCTGTTTTTCACAGCAAGATCACATAAACTTCACCCAAGTCTTCCCAAAGGTTCTACTTGGCACTTTATTAAAACAAAAGCTATAAAACATGATTACTACAGTAGCATAATCATGTGGACATACAAAAACAGTAATGATAAATATTGGGTTGTCTCCCAACAAGCGCTTTTCTTTAATGCCTTTTAGCAAGGCATGATGATGACAATGATGCTCACATAAAAGATAAGAATTGAAACATAACGGGAGCATCATGAAGCATATGACTAGCACATTTAAGTCTAACACACTTCCTATGCAATGGGATTTTGTGAGCAAACAACTTGTGGGAACAATAATCAACAAGCATAGGAAGGTAACACAAGCATAGCTTCAAGAATTTAAGCACATAGAGAGGAAACTTGATATTATTGCAATTCCTACAAGCATATGTTCCTCCCTCATAATAATTTTCAGTAGCATCATGAATGAATTCAACAATATAACCAGCACCTAAAGCATTCTTTTCATGATCTACAAACATAGAAAATTTACTACTCTCCACATAAGCAAACTTCTTCTTTATGGCATACATATCATCACAATAATCATCATAGATAGGAGGCATGCTTTCATCATAGTAAATTTGCTCATCAAAGCTTGGGGGACAAAAAATATCATCTCCATCAAACATAGCTTCCCCAAGCTTGTGGCTTTGCATATCATTAGCATCATGGATATTCAAGGAATTCATACTAACAACATTGCAATCTTGCTCATCATTCAAAGATTTAGTACCAAACATTCTATAGATTACTTCCTCTAGCACTTGAGAACAATTTTCCTTTCCATCATACTCACGAAAGATATTAAAAAGGTGAAGCGTATGAGACAAACTCAACTCCATTTTTTGTAGTTTTATTTTATAAACTAGACTAGTGCTAAAACAAGAAACAAAAAGATTCGATTGCAAGATCTAAAGATATACCTTCACTTACCTAGCCTCCCCGGCAACGGCGCCAGAAAAGAGCTTGATGTCTACAACACAACCTTCTTCTTGTAGACGTTGTTGGGCCTGCAAGTGCACAGGTTTGTAGGACAGTAGCAAATTTCCCTCAAGTGGATGACCTAAGGTCTATCAATCCGTAGGAGGCGTAGGATGAAGATGGTCTCTCTCAAACAACCCTGCAACCAAATAACAAAAAGTCTCTTGTGTCCCCAACACACCCAATACAATGGTAAATTATATAGGTGCACTAGTTCGGCAAAGAGATGGTAATACAAGTGCAAAATAGATAGTAGATATAGGTTTTTGTAATCTGAAATAATAAAAACAGCAAGGTAACGAGCGATAAAAGTGAGCGTAAAAGGTATTGCAATGATAGGAAACAAGGCCTAGGGTTCATACTTTCACTAGTGCAAGTTCTCTCAACAATAATAACATAGATAGAACATATGACAAGCCCTCAACATGCAACAAAGAGTCACTCCAAAGCCACTAATAGCGGAGAACAAACGTAGATATTATGGTCGGGTACGAAACCACCACAAAGCTATTCTTTCGGATCGATCTATAAAAGAGTTCGTACTAGAATAACACTTTAAGATACAAATCAACCAAAACCCTAATGTCACCTAGATACTCCATTGTCACCTCAAGTATCCGTGGGCATGGTTATAGGATATGCATCACACAATCTCAGATTCATCCAACCAACATAAAAGTACTTCAAAGAGTGTCCCAAAGCTACTACCGGAGAGTCAAGAATGTGTGCCAACCCCTATGCATAGGTTCCCAAGTGTCACGAAACCTGCAAGTTGATCACCAAAACATACATCAAGTGGATCAATAGAATAACCCATTGTCACCACGGTTATCCCACGCAAGACATACATCAAGTGTTCATAAAAGACTCAATCCAATAAGATAACTTCAAAAGGGGAAACTCAATTCATCACAAGAGAGTAGAGGGGGAGAAACATCATAAGATCCAACTACAATAGCAAAGCTCGGGATACATCAAGATCGTGCCATAGAGGAACACGAGAGAGAGAGAGATCAAACACATAGCTACTGGTACATACCCTCAGCCCCGAGGGTGAACTACTCCCTCCTCGTCATGGATAGCGCCGGGGTGATGAAGATGACCTCCGGTGATGGGATCCCCCTCCGGCAGGGTGCCGAAACAGGGTCCCGATTGGTTTTTGATGGCTACAGAGGCTTGCGGCGGCGGAACTCCTGACATATCTTCTGTTCTGGAAGTTTTAGGGTACGTAGGTATATATGGGTGAAAGGGGTACGTCGGTGGACCTCCAGGGGGCTCACGAGGTAGGGGCGCGCGCCCCCACCCTCGTGGGCAGCCCGGGGATCCCCTGACATGCACTCCAAGCCCATCTGGTTGGTTTCCTTCCAAAATTAACTTCTCCAGTTGATTCCGTTCCGTTTTCACTCCGTTTGATATCCCTTTTCCTCGAAACACTGAAATAGGCATAAAACAACAAATCTGGGCTGGGCCTCCGATTAATAGGTTAGTCCCAAAAATAATATCAAAGTGGATAATAAAGCCCAATATTGCCTAAAACAGTAGATAAAGTAGCATGGAGCAATCAAAAATTATAGATACGTTGGAGACGTATCACAGACACACCAAAACTATAGGCTACCTAAGGGCGTTTGATCTAAAACTTGGCCCTTTTAGCCACAGAGGGCTTGGCTTCATCTGCTGCCAGGTCTTCAGTTGATTTGCTTCAATAACAAATGAAAATTATGTGAAAGAAGTAAGAGATGATGCATATACTGTCAAAAACCTGCATCAAACCTCGAGGTAGTAGCAAGTTCATCACCGGGACCAACGGAGCTGCCATCCACTTTTGCGAGTCCCTAGCAGGTATAAACAGATATACATCGTCAACCGACCACCAAACAATCTTGAGAATAGGTGTGGATGAATCTTCACCAAGCAAATGAAAGGAAATACCTGAGCATACCCATCGGAAAACAAAGGTTTACGCAGTCCAGACTTATGTAGACCACTTGCTGGCACTTTCTTTACACCGACACTACAGGTTACAGATTCAACAAATACACAACATGCATCAATTACCAAGCATTAAAGGCAGAAGAAAACTACAAACAACACAGGGCATTGAGCTAGAGAAACTATATACCTGGGCATCCAAAAGAACCATGTCAGTGTGTTTGATAGGACCGTTATCAGTGGTTCCACGATGCTGCCACAAAGGCGAAACATATACACGAACAGTCCAGTTCCTGTTCCCAACAATAAAAGCCTACAGACCAGCCACCGTCATCTAGATCGGCAACGCACCTTGGCGCGAGGGTGCCGGTCCCAACGATGTGCCCAAGCAAGTAATGGTAAAGTTAGTAATGGCATGGAGTACTACAACTGCCCAGATAAGCAATTTATCTACACATCTGACAGTAGAAGAGTTTGGAAAAAAACAAGATTTTTACATGCAATGGATGCGCACTCACACGCACACAAAGTTGGCTCCAGCCGGTTTGAGCCATCCAAAATTAAACAAAAACGTGATGTGCGTGCGCACACGCACGCACACGCACAATTTGCCTCGAGTTTCAGTCATGGCATACATAATTTGTATGCATCCAAAACCGAAGGTACAAATAGCAAGTAGATGAGAGGGGGAGCTCACCACAATTGTGTTGGGTGGGAGTTGAAGAGGGAGGTAGGGATGTTGGCCTGCTCCTCTCAATGATATCAGATATAACCTTGTTGGAAATATGCCCTAGAGGCAATAATAAAAGCATTATTATTATATTTCCTTGTTCATGATAATTGTCTTTATTCATGCTATAATTGTGTTATCCGGAAATCATAATGCATGTGTGAATAACAGACACCAACATGTCCCTAGTGAGCCTCTAGTTGACTAGCTCGTTGATCAACAGATAGTCATGGTTTCCTGACTATGGACACTGGATGTCATTGATAACGAGATCACATCATTGGGAGAATGATGTGATGGACGAGACCCAATCCTAAACATAGCACAAGATCGTATAGTTCGTTTGCTAGAGTTTTGCAATGTCAAAGTATCTTTTCCTTAGACCATGAGATCGTGTAACTCCCGGATACCGTAGGAGTGCTTTGGGTATGCCAAACGTCACAACGTAACTGGGTGACTATAAAGGTAGACTACGGGTATCTCCGAAAGTGTCTGTTGGGTGACATGGATCAAGACTGGGATTTGTCACTCCGTATGACGGAGAGGTATCACTGGGCCCACTCGGTAATGCATCATCATAATGAGCTCAGAGTGACCAAGTGTCTGGTCACGGGATCATGCATTACGGTACGAGTAAAGTGACTTGCCGGTAACGAGATTGAACGAGGTATTGGGATACCGACGATCGAATCTCGGGCAAGTAACATATCGATAGACAAAGGGAATAGCGTACGGGGTTGATTGAATCCTCGACATCGTGGTTCATCCGATGAGATCATCGTGGAGCATGTGGGAGCCAACATGGGTATCCAGATCCCGCTGTTGGTTATTGACCGGAGAGTCGTCTCGGTCATGTCTTCTTGTCTCTCGAACCCGTAGGGTCTACACACTTAAGGTTCACTTACGCTAGGGTTGTAGGGATATGTATATGCAGTAACCCGAATGTTGTTCGGAGTCCCGGATGAGATCCCGGACGTCACGAGGAGTTCCGGAATGGTCCGGAGGTAAAGATTTATATATGGGAAGTCTTGTTTCGGGCATCGGGACAAGTTTCGGGGTTATCGGTATTGTACCGGGACCACCGGAAGGGTCCCGGGGGTCCACCGGGTGGGTCCACCTGTCCCGGGGGGCCACATGGGCTGTAAGGGGGTGCGCCTTGGCCTAATGGGCCAAGGGCACCAGCCCCACATAGGCCCATGCGCCTAGGGTTTAGAAGGGGAAGAGTCCTAGGAGGGTAAGGCACCTCCTAGGTGCCTTGGGGGGGAGGGAAACCCCCCTAGGCCGCCGCACCCCCTAGGAGATTGGATCTCCTAGGGCCGGCCACCCCCCTTGGCACCCCTATATATAGTGGGGGAGAGGAGGGACTTCATACCTGAACGCCTCGGCCTTTGGTTGCCTCCTTCTCCCTCCCCAACACCTCCTCAACCTCCATAGTGCTTAGCGAAGCTCTGCCGGAGTACTGCAGCTCCATCAACACCACGCCGTCGTGCTGCTGCTGGTGCCATCTCCCTCAACCTCTCCTCCCTCCCTTGCTGGATCAAGAAGGAGGAGACGTGGCTGTTCCGTACGTGTGTTGAACGCGGAGGTGCCGTCCGTTCGGCGTTGGTCATCGGTGATTTGGATCACGTCGAGTACGACTACATCATCACCGTTCTTTTGAACGCTTCCGCTCGCGATCTACAAAGGTATGTAGATGCATCTAATCACTCGTTGCTAGATGAACTCCTAGATGATCTTGGTGAAACGAGTAGGAAAATTTTTGTTTTCTGCAACGTTCCCCAACAGTGGCATCATGAGCTAGGTCTATGCATAGTTCTTCTTGCGCGAGTAGAACACAATTTGTTGTGGGCGTAGATTTGTCAACTTTCTTGCCGTTACTAGTCCTTTCTTGCTTCAGCGGTATTGTGGGATGAAGCGGCCCGGACCAACCTTACACGTACGCTTACGTGAGACCGGTTCCACCGACTAACATGCACTAGTTGCATAAGGTGGCTGGCGGGTGTCTGTCTCTCCTACTTTAGTTGGAGCGGAATCGATGAACAGGGTCCTTATGAAGGGTAAATAGAAGTTGACAAATCACGTTGTGGCTTTAACGTAGGTAAGAAAACGTTCTTGCTAGAACCCTAATTCAGCCACGTAAAACTTGCAACAACAATTAGAGGACGTCTAACTTGTTTTTGCAGCAAGTGGTTTGTGATATGATATGGCCAAAGTTGTGATGAATGATGAATGATCTATATGTGATGTATGAGATGTTCATGCTATTGTAATAGGATTCACGACTTGCATGTCGATGAGTATGACAACCGGCAGGAGCCATAGGAGTTGTCTTTATTCTTTTATATGACCTGCGTGTCATCAAGAAACGCCATGTAAATTACTTTACTTTATTGCTAAACGCGTTAGCCATAGTAGTAGAAGTAATAGTTGGCGAGCAACTTCATGGAGACACGATGATGGAGATCATGATGATGGAGATCATGGTGTCAAGCCGGTGACAAGATGATCATGGAGCCCCAAGATGGAGATCAAAGGAGCTATGTGATATTGGCCATATCATGTCACGTTTATTATTTGATTGCATGTGATGTTTATCATGTTTTGCATCTTGTTTACTTAGAACGACGGTAGTAAATAAGATGATCCCTCACAATAATTTCAAGAAGTGTTCCCCCTAACTGTGCACCGTTGCGACAGTTCGCTGTTTAAAAACACCACGTGATGATCGGGTGTTTTATTCAGACGTTCACATACAACGGGTGTAAGACAGATTTACACATGCAAACACTTAGGTTGACTTGACGAGCCTAGCATGTACAGACATGGCCTCGGAACACAGAAGACCGAAAGGTCGAGCATGAGTCGTATAGAAGATACGATCAACATGAAGATGTTCACCGATGTTGACTAGTCCGTCTCACGTGATGATCGGACACGGTCTAGTTTAACTCGGATCATGTAATACTTAGATAACCAGAGGGATGTCTAATCTAAGTGGGAGTTCACTAATAATTTGATTAGTTGAACTTAATTATCATGAACTTAGTCTAAAAACTTTGCAATATGTCTTGTAGATCAAATGGCCAACGTAGTCCTCAACTTCAACGCGTTCCTAGAGAAAACTAAGCTGAAAGACAATGGCAGCAACTATACGGACTGGGTCCGGAACCTGAGGATCATTCTCATAGCTGCCAAGAAAGATTATGTCCTACAAGCACCGCTTGGTGACGCACCCGTTCTCCCTGCAGAACAAGATGTTATGAACGCTTGGCAGGCACGTTTCGATGACTACTCCCTCGTTCAGTGCGGCATGCTTTACAGCCTAGAGCCGGGGCTCCAAAAGCGTTTTGAGAGACATGGAGCATATGAGATGTTCGAAGAGCTGAAAATGGTTTTCCAAGCTCATGCCCGGGTCAAGAGATATGAAGTCTCCGACAAATTCTTTAGCTGTAAGATGGAGGAAAACAGTTCTGTCAGTGAGCACATACTCACTATGTCTGGGTTGCATAACCGCTTGACTCAGCTGGGAGTTAATCTCCCGGATGATGCGGTCATTGACAGAATCCTCCAGTCGCTTCCACCAAGCTACAAGAGCTTTGTGATGAACTTCAATATGCAGGGGATGGAAAAGACCATTCCTGAAGTATTTGCTATGCTGAAATCAACAGAGGTAGAAGTCAGAAAGGAACATCAAGTGTTGATGGTCAATAAAACCACTAAGTTCAAGAAAGGCAAGGGTAAAAAGAACTTCAAGAAGGACGGCAAGGAGGTTGCCGCGCCCGGCAAGCAAGCTGCTGGGAAGAAGCCAAAGAATGGACCCAAGCCCGAGACTGAGTGCTTTTATTGTAAGGGAAGCGGTCACTGGAAGCGGAACTGCCCTAAGTACTTAGCGGATAAGAAGGCCGGCAAAACAAAAGGTATATGTGATATACATGTAATTGATGTGTACCTTACTAGTGCCCGTAGTAGCTCCTGGGTATTTGATACCGGTGCAGTTGCTCACATTTGTAACTCAAAGCAGGGGCTGCGGAATAAGCGGAAACTGGCAAAGGACGAGGTGACGATGCGCGTCGGGAATGGTTCCAAGGTCAATGTGATCGCCGTCGGAACGCTACCTCTGCATCTCCCTTCGGGATTAGTTTTAAACCTTAATAATTGTTATTTAGTGCCAGCTTTGAGCATGAACATTGTATCGGGATCTCGTTTAATTCGAGATGGCTACTCTTTTAAATCTGAGAATAATGGTTGTTCCATTTTTATGAGAGATATGTTTTATGGTCATGCTCCTATGGTGAATGGTTTATTCCTTATGAATCTCGAACGTGATGCTACACATATTCATAATGTGAGTACCAAAAGAAGTAAGGTTGATAATGATAGTCCCACATACTTGTGGCACTGCCGCCTTGGTCACATAGGTGTTAAACGCATGAAGAAGCTCCATGCTGATGGACTTTTAGAGTCTCTTGATTATGAATCATTTGACACGTGCGAACCATGCCTTATGGGTAAAATGACCAAGACTCCATTCTCAGGAACAATGGAGCGAGCAACCGACTTATTGGAAATCATACATACTGATGTGTGCGGTCCGATGAGTGTTGAGGCTCGCGGTGGCTATCGTTATGTTCTCACCCTCACTGATGATTTAAGTAGGTATGGGTATATCTACTTAATGAAACACAAGTCTAAAACCTTTGAAAAGTTCAAGAAATTTCAGAGTGAGGTTGAAAATCAACGTGACAGGAAAATCAAGTTTCTACGATCAGATCGTGGAGGAGAATACTTGAGTCACGAGTTTGGGGCACACTTAAGAAAATGTGGAATAGTTTCACAACTCACGCCGCCTGGAACACCTCAGCGTAATGGTGTGTCCGAACGTCGTAATCGCACTCTGTTAGATATGGTGCGATCTATGATGTCTCTTACCGATTTACCGCTTTCTTTTTGGGGCTATGCTTTAGAGACTACCGCATTCACTTTAAATAGGGCTCCGTCGAAATCCGTTGAGACGACACCGTATGAATTATGGTTTGGGAAGAAACCTAAGCTGTCGTTTCTAAAAGTTTGGGGATGCGATGCTTATGTCAAGAAACTTCAACCTGAAAAGCTCGAACCCAAATCGGAAAAATGCGTCTTCATAGGGTACCCAAAAGAAACTATTGGGTACACCTTCTACCTCAGATCCGAAGGCAAGATCTTTGTTGCCAAGAATGGGTCCTTTCTGGAGAAAGAGTTTCTCTCGAAAGAAGTAAGTGGGAGGAAAGTAGAGCTTGATGAAGTATTGCCTCTTGAACCGGAAAATGGCGCAACTCAAGAAAATGTTCTTGAGGTGCCTGCACCGACTAGAGAGGAAGTTAATGAAAATGATCAAGATACTTCTGATCAAGCCCCTACTGAAATTCGAAGGTCCACAAGGACACGTTCCGCACCAGAGTGGTACGGCAACCCTGTCTTGGAAATCATGTTGTTAGACAACGGTGAACCTTCGAACTATGAAGAAGCGATGGCGGGACCGGATTCCGACAAATGGCTGGAAGCCATGAAATCCGAGATAGGATCGATGTATGAAAACAAAGTATGGACTTTGACTGACTTGCCCGTTGAGCGGCGAGCCATAGAAAATAAATGGATCTTTAAGAGGAAGACAGACGCGGATGGTAATGTGACCATCTATAAAGCTCGGCTTGTCGCTAAGGGTTATCGACAAGTTCAAGGGGTTGACTACGATGAGACTTTCTCACTGGTAGCGAAGCTGAAGTCCGTCCGAATCATGTTAGCAATTGCCGCATTCTATGATTACGAAATATGGCAAATGGACGTCAGAACGGCATTCCTTAATGGTTTCCTTAAGGAAGAATTGTATATGATGCAGCCGGAAGGTTTTGTCGATCCTAAGAATGCTGACAAAGTGTGCAAGCTCCAACGCTCGATTTATGGGCTGGTGCAAGCATCTCGGAGTTGGAACATTCGCTTTGATGAGATGATCAAAGCGTTTGGGTTTACACAGACTTATGGAGAAGCCTGCGTTTACAAGAAAGTGAGTGGGAGCTCTGTAGCATTTCTCATATTATATGTAGATGACATACTTTTGATGGGAAATGATATAGAACTCTTGGACAGCATCAAGGCCTACTTGAATAAAAGTTTTTCAATGAAGGACCTTGGAGAAGCTGCTTATATATTAGGCATCAAAATCTATAGAGATAGATCAAGACGCCTCATAGGTCTTTCACAAAGCACATACCTTGATAAGATATTGAAGAAGTTCAATATGGATCAATCCAAGAAGGGGTTCTTGCCTGTGTTGCAAGGTATGAAATTGAGCTCAGCTCAATGTCCGACCACGGCAGAAGATATAGAAGAGATGAGCGTCATCCCCTATGCCTCAGCCATAGGTTCTATTATGTATGCCATGCTGTGTACCAGACCTGATGTAAACCTTGCCGTAAGTTTGGTAGGAAGGTACCAAAGTAATCCCGGCAAGGAACACTGGACAGCGGTCAAGAATATCCTGAAGTACCTGAAAAGGACTAAGGAAATGTTTCTCGTTTATGGAGGTGACGAAGAGCTCGTCGTAAAGGGTTACGTCGACGCTAGCTTCGACACAGATCTGGATGACTCTAAGTCACAAACCGGATACGTGTATATTTTGAATGGTGGGGCAGTGAGCTGGTGCAGTTGCAAGCAAAGCGTCGTGGCGGGATCTACATGTGAAGCGGAGTACATGGCAGCCTCGGAGGCAGCACATGAAGCAATATGGGTGAAGGAGTTCATCACCGACCTAGGAGTCATACCCAATGCGTCGGGGCCGATCAAGCTCTTCTGTGACAACACTGGAGCTATTGCACTTGCCAAGGAGCTCAGGTTTCACAAGAAGACAAGGCACATCAAGCGTCGCTTCAACTCCATTCGTGAAAATGTTCAAGATGGAGACATAGAGATTTGTAAAGTACATACGGACCTGAATGTAGCAGATCCGTTGACTAAACCTCTCCCTAGAGCAAAACATGATCAACACCAGAATTCCATGGGTGTTCGATTCATCACAATGTAACTAGATTATTGACTCTAGTGCAAGTGGGAGACTGTTGGAAATATGCCCTAGAGGCAATAATAAAAGCATTATTATTATATTTCCTTGTTCATGATAATTGTCTTTATTCATGCTATAATTGTGTTATCCGGAAATCATAATGCATGTGTGAATAACAGACACCAACATGTCCCTAGTGAGCCTCTAGTTGACTAGCTCGTTGATCAACAGATAGTCATGGTTTCCTGACTATGGACACTGGATGTCATTGATAACGAGATCACATCATTGGGAGAATGATGTGATGGATGAGACCCAATCCTAAACATAGCACAAGATCGTATAGTTCGTTTGCTAGAGTTTTGCAATGTCAAAGTATCTTTTCCTTAGACCATGAGATCGTGTAACTCCCGGATACCGTAGGAGTGCTTTGGGTATGCCAAACGTCACAACGTAACTGGGTGACTATAAAGGTAGACTACGGGTATCTCCGAAAGTGTCTGTTGGGTGACATGGATCAAGACTGGGATTTGTCACTCCGTATGACGGAGAGGTATCACTGGGCCCACTCGGTAATGCATCATCATAATGAGCTCAGAGTGACCAAGTGTCTGGTCACGGGATCATGCATTACGGTACGAGTAAAGTGACTTGCCGGTAACGAGATTGAACGAGGTATTGGGATACCGACGATCGAATCTCGGGCAAGTAACATATCGATAGACAAAGGGAATAGCGTACGGGGTTGATTGAATCCTCGACATCGTGGTTCATCCGATGAGATCATCGTGGAGCATGTGGGAGCCAACATGGGTATCCAGATCCCGCTGTTGGTTATTGACCGGAGAGTCGTCTCGGTCATGTCTGCTTGTCTCTCGAACTCGTAGGGTCTACACACTTAAGGTTCACTTGCGCTAGGGTTGTAGGGATATGTATATGCAGTAACCCGAATGTTGTTCGGAGTCCCGGATGAGATCCCGGACGTCACGAGGAGTTCCGGAATGGTCCGGAGGTAAAGATTTATATATGGGAAGTCTTGTTTCGGGCATCGGGACAAGTTTCGGGGTTATCGGTATTGTACCGGGACCACCGGAAGGGTTCCGGGGGTCCACCGGGTGGGTCCACCTGTCCCGGGGGGCCACATGGGCTGTAAGGGGGTGCGCCTTGGCCTAATGGGCCAAGGGCACCAGCCCCACATAGGCCCATGCGCCTAGGGTTTAGAAGGGGAAGAGTCCTAGGAGGGTAAGGCACCTCCTAGGTGCCTTGGGAGGAGGGAAACCCCCCTAGGCCGCCGCACCCCCTAGGAGATTGGATCTCCTAGGGCCGGCCACCCCCCTTGGCACCCCTATATATAGTGGGGGAGAGGAGGGACTTCATACCTGAACGCCTCGGCCTTTGGTTGCCTCCTTCTCCCTCCCCAACACCTCCTCAACCTCCATAGTGCTTAGCGAAGCTCTGCCGGAGTACTGCAGCTCCATCAACACCACGCCGTCGTGCTGCTGCTGGTGCCATCTCCCTCAACCTCTCCTCCCTCCCTTGCTGGATCAAGAAGGAGGAGACGTGGCTGTTCCGTACGTGTGTTGAACGCGAAGGTGCCGTCCGTTCGGCGCTGGTCATCGGTGATTTGGATCACGTCGAGTACGACTACATCATCACCGTTCTTTTGAACGCTTCCGCTCGCGACCTACAAAGGTATGTAGATGCATCTAATCACTCGTTGCTAGATGAACTCCTAGATGATCTTGATGAAACGAGTAGGAAAATTTTTGCTTTCTGCAACGTTCCCCAACAAACCTTTCATATCAATGTATTATTTAGTTATGTTACATGCAGAATGAGATACAAAAAGAACATGTAATATACAAAAAAGGGAATGCAACAACAGCGGAAAGAAATGCTAAAAGGGAACATAGAGCAGAAAACCAACCCAAAGTGCAAGCAAGAATCTTTAAAAGGGAACATAGAGCAGCATGAGCATGAGGCATAGAAAAATGGGGTCACCTTAAGATCAAGAATGAGTGGCCCTCTCCCAGTTCAAATCAGAAGGATAGAACCACTATTATTGATTAGAGTTATTTTTACTCAGGCAAAACATTACAACACTGGATCCTAAGCTACAGGTGAGGCATACAAAACTACAAGTGTCTATTATTTTCATACATAAACAACCTTTAGTATCTCAAACAGAACCAAAGCAAAACAAAAAATCATGGTTAAGTAACCAGCAAAGGAAGAATTCACCATTTTGGAATTTTAAAGTAGCAAGACATTAAAAGTTCTCTTTTGCCTTCAATACTACACACATTAGGGGAGGTAGCTGCAGTTTTATTGCATAGTGGACTCAGATTCGCCTTTTCTCGATCATATAACCTACCCCCATCATCTCTTATCACCAGATCAATCTGTTTATACAATGGAGCTGCCCTTGTTATCACTCAACAAGAATGACCATCCAAGGACATATCAATAGGTATCACGGGATCAAAGAGGATTCTAGAGACAACAGGGAGGATCCAACTTGATACCCATAGGTGCCTTGATTGCTCAAAGGCACACTTATTCCAGCTACAGTTAATCATCATCGCCCTAGCACGAACACCACCGCCACAGACAAAGCGAAATGTCAAGAATGCCCCCGGCGGGGCAGGCTATTTACAAGCGGTGGCACAAAACGGGAGGGCGAGCGTCGACGGTGGCGGCGGCGAAAGGAGACGGGAGATAGAGAAAGGGGAACGAGGGGGGCGAATGAGAAGGGAGCCAGCCGACCCCCACCACATAGCCACGGCGCGCCAACCACCTCCCACCACGCAAGCAGCATGGACGCGCAAAGTTGAAAAAGCCCTCGGCGGGGGGCAATATTCCCATGTGGTGGCACGGGATATTTCCGGCGGCGCGCGCGGCACGTGACGTATACAGGCGCACCCGCACACCCGCTCGCTGACGATCGGGGCCCACCAGACGGGACCCCACAGATCAGCGAGCTACGACCAGGCAGATGGAGCAATCACCGGGCGGGGTCGTGCGGGCTTCGAGCGTGCTACAGGGGGCGGGATTCGATCCGACAGCCGACGCCCCTCCACCGCTCGATCGGACGGCCGGAAGTCAATCAAGCAAAGAGATCGGACAGCCAGAATGCGCCAGTCGCTGAGGAGCCAGGGGTTCCAAGCAGTCTCATTTTTCTGGATTTATCAAAAACAATTATTTAGTAATTACTATTTAGCAGAATCTGCACTAAAATCCTATTACATCCACGAGCACATTAAATAAAGAGAGTTACCTAGCACACGGCCAGAGGCCCAGGAGCATCCAAAGGTCCGCTCCATCAGAGAGGAGTGGCAGGCAGGGAAAGCCGATGCTAACGAGGAGCCCACCCAGCCTGCCTGCATGAGGAAGAAACCAAATGCACGCATTAGAGGGAAGGTAAGTGAGAGTGGGAAGAGCAAACTGAAGCAGCCTGAGCTCTGAGAGAGCTCGGTGGATGCTTCATCTCTTATTTCTAGATGGATGGATGGATCAATATAGCCATGGCCATGTCCCATACAGTAGCCGAAGCAGAGGAGCAGGAGGGAGATGGAGCTCACCGAGGGAGGTTGTAGCCGAGACAGTACTCAGTGCACACCGGGGTTGCACGTGAACGTCGTCCAACCGGCAAGGAACCGCGCCGGAGTTGCGCCTTGCACCGTCCCACCGACGAGCACAAACGCACCAAAAAACCTGTATAAGAAAGGCATCGTTTGCAATCATAGATGAGCAGGATGCTCATCACAGGAGTCATTTAAGCAAGAAGGTGAAGATCAAACAGACGTACCAAAAGGGCGAGCACCCAACAACACCTAACCTCTCTGGTTTCAGTGTCGCCTTGCCTTTTTGGTTTCAAAGGGAAGGGGGCTCTCATCAGCAACGACACACTCCTTAGTTCACTACAGGGAGGGAAAATAGTCAGACCCACTTATTCGGTATCAATGGATCAAACAGGAAGCACAGGAGGCAAGTAGAAGCATATACCTTGAAGTACCGTCCCCCTCATCACCTAGGGTAGCAGGACCATCGACCAGCACTTCATATTCGTAGAAGCCCAAAGCACATACAACCGAATTAGATAAACATGTTACTGATATTGATCTCATTCTTACAAAAGACAGTAGATAAACATGTCAGAAGAAAATATACACTTGAGATTGTATTCAGTAGAGTACAAATTCAAAGATACTTACAGTTGCATTGATGCAGCTGAAGCTGATGATTGTGCCCTGAGCTTGCCGCAGCTGAAGCGAAAGATAAGAATGCCTATCAGGCTATGCTGTAATTGTTGGATTAATATATTGGAAGTTAAGAAGCGTGATAGTCAGAACAGACTATATCACAATATTATAGCAGGGATATGCTACTACAAATCAAGTAAAGATGATGTTGAAATAGTTGATGTGTTCACAACTCAATTAAGGAGTATAATAACCTAAGAGACGTCGGTATTTTGCCCTCCATCTCTTAGCACGGACATTTCACAATCCATCTCCTTTAATTCTTCTTATAACAACTATTCAACACCCAGTCCACTATTCGGCTAATATTAGCTAGCTCGCTACCTCGCTATGGACAATGTCCACACTAACAATTTCAATAGTTATTCTTGTTCCCAGACTGATCCATAGACCATAGTATATTCCTTCGCCTAAGCCTCTCGCAATGCAAGCTGCTGCTCTCCTATATAAACCAAAATAGCATTATAGTGTAGTTAACTCTTGGTTTTATACATGATTCTAGTGCTGTTGAATAAAAACAAACCAAGTGCATTGTGGGTCATGTAAACAAAGAAGCAAATGAGAAATTTGAATGTGGTTCAAAATATTTCAGTGGTACCATCTATAGTTTGAAAAGTCATTTTGGGACTAACATACATGTAGGTAATGCATGAATATCATGCATGTTGCGCTAACAAAATTCTGAAATCAAATGCGCACACCATCTATCACATGTCCTGATTCCTAAAGCTGAATTAAACTCAACCAATATATGCAAAACAATTAATATTTTTGTGGCAGTACGTAGAAAGATAAACCCATAAAGAGATAATAGATATGACTAATGGGGTCATTTTAATTTACTATAATTGTCATTTGCCCCCCAAAACAGTTGAAATTATCATGTATGCCATTGGGTGTCATGTTATTTAAACTAAAATTCAGACAAATAAATATAAAACTAACTAAGGAGAGAAGTACTCTGTCCTTCCTTTCTTTCTGCGCCTGTTGACCACTCAAATGATGGCACAAAGCAAAACCCAACAAATTGGAAGGAAAGGAGAGGGGTCTCTCACCTAGCGAAGCGATAGGGGGGGAGGCAACAGGCAAGAACAACAACGATGAAAACTGGTGCAAGTGTCGTCATAAAGATACTTGTATATGTGCGCCTAATCATATCCTGCATCTGTTTAAATTGTCTGGGAGACATATATTAGATGACATAAAAGTATATTGTGGGTAATTCAAGATATCTATATATCCTAGAAAAATAAGTGATTTACAATTGATCAAAGGCATCCTCTTTATCATGTGGACACACAAGAAGAAAATTTCAGACCAAATGTAGCAGATCAGATTGTCTTTTCAGCTTGTGAAAAAGAGACAGCTTTTTTTAGGGATAATAAGTCAAAAAGGTTATGTTGTGGTCGCAGGGAACATAACGTCCTAACGGTGGATACTCGAGTGGTATAAGCAAGTAGTATTTTTATCTCATTTAGTCGCATTAAAATGAACCTAGACTATATACTGCAGCTAATATATTTCATATTGGCGTAAAGGGAGAAGCCCAATGAAATCAGCTAAGAATTCATCTAAGAATGATCTGTTCTGTTATTTTCAATGGCACATATCAAATGATCCCAAGTAAGAATATCAAAGTTGTGGAATCTCAAAAGATCCATCTAGGAACGCAAATACGACAACTAAATAGTGATTAAATTAATGTTTGAGCTTGGATAAGCTTACCTGGGTGGCCTCTTCTCCAAACGGTCCTCAACTTTGGGACATAGATGGCTTGTTTAACGAAATCCGGGCAGCATGAGCCTCGTCAAATGGAATGGTCCCTGTCATTGCCCTCAAAACATTAGACCATGCTTAGTTATGAATCACGTCACACATAGCTTAATTTTTTGGGTAGTTGTAAACATTGTACATCAAAAGTTAAATAAAAGCCCAAAAGAGAACTCCAATGACTACATTATAATGCATTGATTTTAGCTCTCAGCCATCAACTACTACACCACTTGACCGTGTCGGTCATTTTAGATGGAAGAGAATTGTGGAGCTTAGGAGAAAAAACGGTTCATCAACCAGATACCGCGTCTCTAAATCCACAACCAGTAAGGAATAATTTTACACAAAGGGTACCAAAAATCTGAATAAAATGCTTTCTGTTTCACTTGTGTGCTGATATAATATATGATGTTGTTCTGTTGTTAAGTTCAGAAAAATAGAGATATATAGGAGAAACAGGGGAGGTTTAGATTAAGTTAATTTTTTTGGGCCAGTGACATATAGGAAACAATTTGCTTAACATATATATGCAGGATCTAGGAAATGGCATGTGTTAATATCAACATCACGTAGCTTTATGTAAGTAAATGTAAGACTCGAACCATGGATCATGTCATGCAATAGCAAACCACAAGCCATCATATATGATAAAGAAGGATTTCAGGTATGAGTGCATGATTGATACAGAAGCACACCAAATTAGGGGATTTTTATCAACCATGAACACTGCCTGCTATCATCTAAACCTATGTGTTCATTTAACAAGTGGACATGCATCCCATCTCTGAATGTACTGTAACCTGTCCTGAAACTTAATGCTTGCGTGGTGTTCCCTTTTTGTAACTGTCTTGTTGCATCCTTGTCTTGGTTCATGATATTGCCAGGAGGGGCAGGGAGACATGTACATCAGGCATTTGTGAAATTAATGACTACACTCGTGATCCAAATTTGGACTACACTGCAATATATCCAGAAAAGCACATTTACCTCCGCACCACAAATTAGATTAAACTTGATAAATTATTGTAGAGAAGCATATGTACTTTAGTTGCCTATATTCAAGTTTAAGCAGAAGAATTAAGTTTCAACATCCAAGGAAACATATGTACTTTAGTTGCACTTAGGTATGGCAGCTACGGTAGTAGAATATTTACCCACCATGCAACAACATTAACACGGTAAAATAAACGAAGATCTAAAGGAGCATAGAACTACAGAAAAATTACGAACTTATACTAACCTGTGTCACTCGGTTGAGTTTACAATCAAATAAGGCATCGCTTCGCTGTTTGGTCTCAGTCCTCAGTATCTTGAATGTATCCAACCTGAATAAACAACAATATTTCATCATCAACCATGAACATCACATGAGTAAGTAAGAATATTAATGACTAAGCTGATAATTTTGATATGGCACCAAGACCTACGCTCTCGAGGATCACTGCAGTAGCATGTGCTTCTTTAGAGAGGATCTTCTCCTCAAGCTAATCATCATCCACTTTTTTATCTAAAGGGACCAAACTGTATTATAGGCGCTCTTCTGCCATCAGTATGTGTATCTGCAACAGGAAAAAGAACATGACATATTCACATCAAGAGAGAGGAGGGCATCATATGGCATTTAGAAAAAAGCTCTTTTTATTAACTAAGCATACACAAATGGCATGATTCAAACTACCTAATCATGTGGCTTTCCTAACGGAGAATTGACAGGAATATATTCAGCAAGCTAAGGAGGATCCTAAAAAGGATCAGCCAAGATATAAGTGTGTTTAATCATGTACATAATGCGGCAGAGACAAAGAAAGCAAATAAATGCTGCAAAAGAAAAAGTCCTGAATGATTTGAGCCTAAAAGAAGCCCATGGAAACCAAGTTATCCAAGTTCATTCAGGACTTTTTCATGGGCTTCTTACGTAGCTAGAGCAGTAAAGAAATAAGAAACAACAACTCCTGTACAAAAGCATAGCCTTCCTGCATGCAAAAAGGAACAAAACCACCAGGGTTCCTACCAATGTCCAGCCAAGAATAAAAGGCATATGTCCACACCCCACTAAAAACAAGCACAAATTCTTTTGTCCCTTACCAGAATCAAGACAAAAAAGAAAAGAGTACAAAAAACACATGGCCATACATGTATACATCCTACCTAGAATAGAAGAATAGTGAAAGTAAGGAGGAGAAGGGTTGAACCACTGATCCATGAAGGCCAGATAGAAGGAGACACTGGTGACAATGGACGATATCTTCAGCAAATGGAATCCACTACAGGTTGAGTAACAACTGGAATTTGATACATGAGCACTTCCTGCAAAATTGAAGAACAGCACACATGAGAAGACAAAAGTAAAGCCAGATCTGCCTCTCCATGAACACCAAAACAAACCCATCGGGTTTTCTATTCCACGCCCAAGCGACCTGAAATCTCTAGCTTTAGGGAGAAGGGGGGAGAGGGACCTGTAGGTCTAGTAGGCGCGGTAGGAGGGTGATGCAGTGCAGGAGGGCCCGAACGGTGTCGGGGAGTACCAACCGGCGGTGCAGGTGCAGCGCTGGCGTCCATGGCGACCATGACGCTAGGTTTATCCCGGGCTCGAGCTCGCCACGGCCGCTGGCGCGCTCATCAACACGTCCACACGCCCGAGCTAGCTGGAGATCCATCGCGCTCACCATCGAGCCGCCTCGCCCGGACCCGGCGCGCCCCTCGACCCTGAGCTTGGACGGGCAGGGATGGGCAGGGCGAGGGGGGCGCGGGAGGGGAGAGGAGGCGACGACGAGGTGGGAGAAGCGGGACGCGGGGGAGGAGAGGAGGCGGCGGCGAGCGGGACGGCCGAGCAAGGCGGCGGGGCGGGGCGGGCGAGCCAGCGGGGCGAGCGACTGGGAAGCGGAGAGGAGAGGAGACGGCTAGGGTTCTAGGGGGTGCGGGTTTCGATCCGACGGACGAGGTCGCTCCAGGGGTCGATCCGATGGCTGGAAATCAATCAAGCAACTCGATCGGACGGCCAGGAATCGCAAATCGCTAAGGATCCAGGGGTTCCGAGCGGTCTCGTTTTTCTGGATAGGACGCACTAATTTTTTTCCTTTATTAGCCAACCTCCCACGTCAGCCCAAAACTGACTGCCTAATCAAAGCCCAAGAGTGGGGTCAGAACCTATCGAACGGCCAGTAGCCAAGGCCCAGCCTAGGTCGACCTCCTTCTTATCGCTTCACTGGAAAGTGGTCACAACCACACACCCGCTCCAGCGCCTCTGCTAGCTCCTTTCCCCGCCTCTTCTTATTTCTTCCTCGTCCTTTTCCATCGACCTCACCGGCTCCCGCGGCTCTGCCTCCCAATTGTCGGGACCCTAAAGCGAGAGGCCAAGCCGCCGTTGTGGACGTCCTCGACAACCTCCACTTCACCATGGCAAGTGTCTTCGCACACCGACGACCACCTGCCTGTAGCCCCTCTTACCTCCATGCTCTTGTGCCAACGCGCACCTGATGCCGTCCCAACCACACCTGCATGCCTCCAGCGTGATGGCTGCTCCTGCCCCAAGGCTCTCTCCCAACGAGATCAGTGTCACTCTGCGTGACCTCTCTACGGCTTCCGCCGCCCTGGTTCGCGTCAGCCCCGGTGTTTTCGGCACCTCGCCTGCATGCCCCGCCGGCCAGCGGCGGCGGCCGCTTGTCTCGTGCCTTGCGCCACAAAGCTCATATAAAATAGTCGGGAGAGAAGAAAGAAAAAGAACCGGTATGCAAGACGAAACGTTTTGACCTTATATATAGATAGATTAGTACCACCTTGTATTTTGGAAAAAAATATGGACGTGTTGAAAAAAAACTGAAAGTGTAAATTCACGGGATGAAGCGTGTTGTGATGATGAACACACGGAGTCAATCCGTGCTTTATTATTAGGGAAAGATTATGTGAAACTGATGTCTTTTGATCTTTTATTGCAGGCATGATTGTGGATTCTATATGTTTCAATTCTTGCACACATGGGATGGTGTTCGAGTTGCTAAGTTTGGGGTGGAGCACATTGGCTACATCAGAAAGGCCATGCTCTATAGTTGGCTCACATCGACAAATTGTTGCCTTGAGTTATCGTCACTTTTAATTGTTGCAGATAAAGGTTGTTTTAGTGAACTTCTTTATTTCTCTTACTTTTTTGTCTACTGCTTCCTTCCATTTCTTAAGGTCTTTTTTACTAGTGTGTTTAGTGAAATGTGTGATTTATAGCGGATGGCTATATGTTTTGTTGTGTAAGTGAGCTGCATTTGTTGTAGACAAGTGAGTGCATTGTTCTAGACAAATGAGCTGCATTGTTCTATACAAGTGGGCTGCATTCTCTTCTTTGGTGAACTGCATTTTTTTACATTATTGAGATGCATTTAATGTTTTTGTTTTTGTATTTGGGCTGAGTGTTCCCATGTTTTTTCTCCTCATTATTAGGTTTTGATGGGGGTCTTCATGGAGGCTATACATCATTGTTTGAGTCACAGGGTTCTGAGGTAGTTATGGAGGATTGTGCCATTGAAATCTCTCCAGAGAATTCTGGTACTTCTGCTGGAGATGTTTTGAACACAAATGTGGTATCTGGACCTGATTGTGGAAAGGTTGCTTGCCCCGGCTCTCCTCATGAGGTAGTTGATGTTGATGGTGATGATTTTGTTACGCCGGTGCCACGTGTCATGAGGACTAGGAGTGCATCAATCAATCGTCCTCCTGTAGATGAGGCTGAAGTATTTTTGAACAAGAGGGCAGGTGAGAGGGCTTTTAAGTTGAGAGTCTCCTTAGAGAAATTTATGCCTCAGAGGTTCAAATATATTGATGAGGCGAGGATAATAAAGGATCTCGTTCTCAGCCAAGATTTTGTAACCAAATACAATGAGTAAGTTTTATGTGTGTGCCCTTCATCCTTTTTGTGTGCTTTGTTTTTAAGTTTATTTTATTGATCCCATCTGTGTATGTTTACCGCAGTAACATGTTCTTGATGGTGAATAATTATTTTGGTGATGTGGAAAATGTCAAAGTTGACTATATCTATAATACATTTGGCAAATAAGCTTGCATGGACTCATATCTCATGAATTTTGTCATTAAGTACTGGAAGCAAGACCCTAAAATGAGTTTAGTTTATCGTTTTGGTGAACGTGTGCTACTTTCACCTTTATTTATCACGGTAAATGTGTCTGTTGTCATGTTTTTTTGCTTTGGCGCATTTTTTCTCTTGTACTGAATTTTTTATGTCCATGCGTGCATGCATGTTTTATTCTATTTTTCATGTCCTATTTTTTTGTTTTTCCATACAGTATGTTCTTCGAATGGAAACCTTTGTGAAGAAAGATGATGAAGGATACCATGTGTTTCCAGTTGTACATGAGCCATTTGTTTTAGAAGATGCAGTTAAGCAGTTCAAGGTTTTTATTGGCGACGAAAACCTGTTGGACGCAAAACTGGTAAGGCCATTGTTTTCCGTCATTTATTTTTTTGTTTGTTGCATTTATTTTTATAGTTATTTGAAACAATGGTCCTAATGCTATGTGTCGAATGAACTTTCATTTTCATTTGTTTTTTGATGCGACAGATTATGATGCCGCGCTCCAAGGATGGTCATTATTCCTTTTACACGATGAACGAGCATCGCCGGACAATTGATATCCATGACACTAGGAAGTACATTGGCCATCCTGATTTAACGACAAAGTGGCGCAGGACTGACTACCACTCAGATTGCACTGAAGTGGTATGTCATTTTTTTAGCCAAGTGCAAAGCTTTTTCGTGTTTCTCCTACTGCATATACTTTTTTAACCTGCACATGCATTATTAGTACACATAGCACCACACTTGTTAATATAGTGCACTGCAACATATGCGTCACAGAACTGCATTTTCTCCCACACACCCAATCTGTATAAAAGAGTGATAAAAGTAAATGACCTCACATGCATTTAAAAGAGGGATTGTCTAGACGTTCAGAAGAACTTTGTATTTTTCGCTTCGTCTAATAGTTATTGATTGGTGACGCGTGTTTATTATGTTGTGCTGCCTTTTGCCAGATGAGGAGGATGACTTGGGTGCTGAAGGCGATTTATGGTGAAAAGTTGTATAGATCTATAAATCACCCTGACTGGGTTAAATTGGCAGGGAAGCCCTCTTACCCAGTCGTGCCAGCGCAGGGACCAAATGAGTGTGGAATCTATGTTCTGAGGTTGACGCAGGTGTATGACGGCCTCCGTCTAGTTGACAAAATTGTCAAATCCGATGTAATACCTTCTTTGTTCCTTCTTTTTTGTTACTATTTTTATTTTTGATTTTTGTTACTTTTTGTTCTTATGACAACCTTCTTTTTAAATCATTGATCTGCATTTTTTTAAAATGCAGCCTGCTATTGAAGATTGCAAGGCGGAGTACATTTTCCAGATGTTGTTCAATCCTTTGAACATGTTGTATTATGAAGACATGCCGCCTGAGCTACGAGATCTCATTGCAAGCCTCGGGCTTACTTCCCTGTCGCAGTCGCAGTAACAGTCATTTGACATATATTTTTCTGGTTAAAGGCCTGTGTATGGACAAGAACTAGGGTTTATGTTATGTATTGTGTGCTATCTATGGTAGATAATGTATGAAAAGACTACTATTTTTCTGTCCTTGTGTATCGTCTGCTTTTTGCAGCAGCGTATATGGATGAAACTGCGTGTGTTTTATTTTATATAAATAATACACTGTATATATATATATATTGTTCTTACGTGCGTTTTTGTTTTTTTTTGCTCCTACGCGTTTTTCGTAGGTGTTTTGTTTTCTTCACCTGTTTTTCCATCTGTACAAAAACTTTTTTGCAGAATGGCACTGCATTCATGTGTATAACTGAACTGCATCATGGCTAAGTTCTTTTTTCAGCATAACTTTCCTCTTTTTTAAATCAGGCTTCATGGACTCGTCACGCCTCGTCGCCCCGTGTCTATCTTAGGGGTGTGGCTCCGGGGTTGCGTGCATTCTAGGGTTTGGAAAACAGAATAGCCGCACTGCACCTGTCAACCAAGTGCACTGCGTGTGTTAGTGCGAGGCCGAGTGGGGGTGGGGAGGGGGGTTTCTTGACCCCCCCTCCCCAACCCCCTGTGAGGCCGAGCCTGGAACGAGTCGAACAGGCGGCGTCGCGGCGTGCTGCGGCGCCTCATGTGGAGGCGAGTCCGTCACACCCCGTCGCCCCCTGTCAACCTTAGGGGTGTGGCTCCGGGGTTGCGTGCGTGCTAGGGTTTGGAAAATAGAATAGCCGCACTGTGTCTGTCAACCAAGCGCACTGCATGCATTAGCGCGAGGCCGAGCAAGGGGTGGGGAGGCGGCTCGTGACCTCCCTCCCCACCCCCTGCGAGGCGGAGCCAAGAACGAGTTGGAGCAGGCGGCATCGATCCATGTCGCGGCGCCGCATGTGGAGGCGAGTCTGTTACACCCCGTCGCCCCATGTCTATCTTGGGGGTGTGGCTCTGGGGTTGCGTGCGTGCTAGGGTTTGGAAAACAGAATAGCCGCACTACGCCTATCAACCATGTGCATTGTGTGCGTTAGCGCGAGGCCGAGCAAGGGGTGGGGAGAGGGCCGTGAGCCCCCTCCCCACCCCCCTGCGAGGCTGAGCCTGGAACAAGCCGGAGCAGGCGGCATCGCGGCGTGCCGCGACGCTGCATGCAGAGGCGAGTCCGTCACACCCCGTCGCCCCTGTCTATCTTAGGGGTGTGGATCTGGGTTGCGTGCGTGCTAGGCTTTGGAAAATGGAATAGCCGCACTGCGCCTGTCAACCAAGCGCACTGCGTGCTTTAGCACGAGGCCGAGCAGGGGATGGGGATGGGGTCATGACCCCCCTCCCCACCCCCTGCGAGGTCGAGCTTGGAATGAGTTGGAGCAGGCGGCGTCGCGGCCTGCCGCGGCACCACATGCGGAGACGATTCCGTCACACCCCATCGCCCCTGTATATCTTAGGGGTGTGGCTCTGGGGTTGCGTGCGTGCTAGGGTTTGGAAAATAGAATAGCCGCACTGCGTCTGTCAACCAAGCGCACAGCGTGTGTTAGCACGAGGCCGAGCAGGGGGTGGGGAGGGGGGTCGTGACCCCCCCTTCCCACCCCTCCTGCGAGGCTGAGCCTAGAACGAGTCGGAGTAGGCGACGTCACGGTTTGCCATGGCGCCACTGTTGGAAATATGCCCTAGAGGCAATAATAAAAGTGTTATTATTATATTTCCTTGTTCATGATAATTGTCTTTTATTCATGCTATAACTGTATTATCCGGAAATCGTAATACACGTGTGAATACATAGACCACAATATGTCCCTAGTGAGCCTCTAGTTGACTAGCTCGTTGTGATCAACAGATAGTCATGGTTTCCTGGCTACGGACATTGGATGTCGTTGATAACGGGATCACATCATTAGGAGAATGATGTGATGGACAAGACCCAATCATAAGCCTAGCACAAAGATCGTGTAGTTCGTTTGCTAGCGCTTTGCCAATGTCAAGTATCTCTTCCTTTGACCATGAGAGCGTGTAACTCCTGGATACCGTAGGAGTGCTTTGGGTGTATCAAACGTCACAACGTAACTGGGTGACTATAAAGGTGCACTACAGGTATCTCCGAAAGTATCTATTGTTTTATGCGGATCGAGACTGGGATTTGTCACTCCGTGTAAACGGAGAGGTATCTCTGGGCCCACTCGGTAGGACATCATCATATGCGCAATGTGACCAAGGAGTTGATCACGGGATGATGTGTTACGGAACGAGTAAAGTGACTTGCCAGTAACGAGATTGAACAAGGTATTGGATACCGACGATTGAATCTCAGGCAAGTAACATACCGATAGACAAAGGGAATTGAATACGGGATTGATTAAGTCCTTGACATCGTGGTTCATCCGATGAGATCATCGTGGAACATGTGGGAGCCATCATGGGTATCCAGATCCCGCTGTTGGTTATTGACCGGAGAACGTCTCGGTCATGTCTACATGTCTCCCGAACCCGTAGGGTCTACACACTTAAGGTTTGATGACGCTAGGGTTATAAAGGAAGTTTGTATGTGGTTACCTAATGTTGTTCGGAGTCCCGGATGAGATCCCGGACGTCACGAGGAGTTCCGGAATGGTCCGGAGGTAAAGATTTATATATGGGAAGTCCTATTTTGGCCACCGGAAAATGTTCGGGATTTTTCGGTATTGTACCGGGAAGGTTCTAGAAGGTTCCGGAGTGGGGCCCACCTGCATAGGGGGACCCACATGGACGTGGGTAGTGGGGGCAAGGCCCCACACCCCTGGTCAAGGCGCACCAAGATCCCCCCTTAGAAGGAATAAGATCATATCCCGAAGGGATAAGATCAAGATCCCTAAAAAGGGGGGATAACAATCGGTGGGGAAGGAAATAATGAGATTTCTTTCCTCCCACCTTGACCAACGCCCCAATGGACTTGGAGGGCAAGAAACCAGCCCCTCCACCCCTATATATTGTGGGGAGGCGCATGGGAGCTACACACGAAGTTCTGGCACAGCCCTACCTCTCTTCCTACTCCTCCTCTCCCATGGTGCTTGGCGAAGCCCTGCTGGATTGCCACGCTCCTCCACCACCACCACGCCGTTGTGCTGCTGTTGGATGGAGTCTTCCTCAACCTCTCCCTCTCTCCTTGCTGGATCAAGGCGTGGGAGACGTCACCGGGCTGTACGTGTGTTGAACGCGGAGGTGCCGTCCGTTCGGCACTAGGACCATCGGTGATTTGAATCACGACGAGTACGACTCCATCAACCCCGTTCACTTGAACGCTTCCGCTTAGCGATCTACAAGGGTATGTAGATGCACTCTCTTTCTACTCGTTGCTGGTCTCTCCATAGATAGATCTTGGTGACACGTAGGAAATTTTGAATTTCTGCTACGTTCCCCAACAGTGGTATCAGAGCTAGGTCTATTGCGTAGATTCTTTGCACGAGTAGAACACAAAGTAGTTGTGGGCGTTGATGTTGTTCAATATGCTTACCGTTACTAGGCAATCTTGTTTCGACGGTATTGTGGGATGAAGCGGCCCGGACCGACCTTACACGTACTCTTACGTGAGACAGGTTCCACCGATTGACATGCACTTGGTGCATAAGGTGGCTAGCGGGTGCCAGTCTCTCCCACTTTAGTCGGAACGGATTCGATGAAAAGGGTCCTTATGAAGGGTAAATAGCAATTGGCATATCACGTTGTGGTCTTGCGTAGGTAAGAAACGTTCTTGCTAGAAACCCATAGCAGCCACGTAAAACATGCAACAACAATTAGAGGACGTCTAACTTGTTTTTGCAGGGTATGCTATGTGATGTGATATGGCCAAGAAGAATGTGATGAATGATATGTGATGTATGAGATTGATCATGTTCTTGTAATAGGATTCACGACTTGCATGTCGATGAGTATGACAACCGGCAGGAGCCATAGGAGTTGTCTTTATTTATTATATGACCTGCGTGTCATTGAAGAACGCCATGTAAACTACTTTACTTTATTGCTAAACGCGTTAGTCATAGAAGTAGAAGTAGTCGTTGGCGTGACAACTTCATGAAGACACGATGATGGAGATCATGATGATGGAGATCATGGTGTCGTGCCGGTGACGATGATGATCATGGAGCCCCGAAGATGAAGATCAAAAGGAGCAAAATGATATTGGCCATATCATGTCACTATTTGATTGCATGTGATGTTTATCATGTTTATGCATCTTGTTTGCTTAGGACGACGGTAGTAAATAAGATGATCCCTTACAAAATTTCAAGAAGTGTTCTCCCCTAACTGTGCACCATTGCTACAGTTCGTCGCTTCTAAGCACCACGTGATGATCGGGTGTGATGGATTCTTACGTTCACGTACAACGGGTGTAAGACAGTTTTACACAGCGAAAACACTTAGGGTTAACTTGACGAGCCTAGCATGTGCAGACATGGCCTCGGAACACGGAGACCGAAAGGTCGAGCATGAGTCGTATGGTAGATACGATCAACATGAAGATGTTCATCGATGATGACTAGTCCGTCTCATGTGATGATCGGACACGGCCTAGTTGACTCGGATCATGTAATCACTTAGATGACCAGAGGGATGTCTATCTGAGTGGGAGTTCATAAGATGAACTTAATTATCTTGAACATAGTCAAAAGACCTTTTGCAAATTATGTCGTAGCTCGCGCTTTAGTTCTACTGTTTTAGACATGTTCCTAGAGAAAATATAGTTGAAAGTTGACAGTAGCGATTATGAGGACAGTAGAAAGCTTATGTCCTTAATGCACCGCTCAGTGTGCTGAACCCAAACCTCGTCTGTGGATGTTGTGAACATCGGACATACACGTTTTGATAACTATGTGATAGTTCAGTTAAACGGTTTAGAGTTGAGGCACCAAAGACGTTTTCGAAATGTCGCGGAACATATGAGATGTTTCGAGGGCTGAAATTGAGATTTCAGGCTCGTGCCCACGTCAAGAGGTATAAGACCTCCGACGATTTTCTTAGCCTGCAAACTAACGGAGAAAAGCTCAATCGTTGAGCTTGTGCTCAGATTGTCTGAGTGCAACAATCACTTGAATCGAGTGGGAGTTGATCTTCCATATGAGATAGTGATGTTTCTCCAAAGTCATTGCCACCAAGCTGCTAGAGCTTTGTGATGAACTATAACATATCAGGGATAGATATGATGATCCTTGAGGTAGTCACGATGTTTGACACCGCAAAAGTAGAAATCAAGAAGGAGCATCAATTGTTGATGGTTGGTGAAACCACTAGTTTCAAGAAGGGCAAGGGCTAGAAGGGATACTTCATGAAACGGCAAATCAGCTGCTGCTCTAGTGAAGAAACCCAAGGTTGAACCCAAACCCGAGACTAAGTGCTTCAGTAATAAGGGGAACAGCCACTGGAGCAGAATTACCCTAGATACTTGGTAGATGAGAAGGCTGGCAAGGTTGATAGAAGTATATTGGATATACATTGTGTTGATGTGTACTTTACTAGTACTCCTAGTAGCACCAGGGTATTAGATACCGGTTCGGTTGCTAAGTGTTAGTAACTCGAAATAAAAGCTACGGAATAAACGGAGACTAGCTAAAGGTGAGCTGACGATATGTGTTGGAAATGTTTCCAATGTTGATATGATCAAGCATCGCACGCTCCCTCTACCATCGAGATTGGTGTTAAAACCTGAATAATTGTTATTTGGTGTTTGCGTAGAGCATAGACATGATTGGATTATGACTATTGCAATACGGTTATTCATTTAAGGAGAATAATAGTTACTCTATTTATGTGAATAATACCTTCAGTGGTCTTGCACCTAAAAATGGTTTATTGAATCTCGATCGTGATGATACACATTTTCGTGCCAAAAGATATAAGATAGTAATGATAGTACCACCTACTTGTGGCACTGCCATGTATGTCATATTGGTATAAAACGCATGAAGAAGCTCCATGTTGATGGATCTTTGGACTCACTCGTTTTGAAAAGTTTGAGACATGCGAACCACGTCTATTGGTGTATACGCATGAAGAAACTCCATGCAGATGGATCGTTTGGACTCACTTGATTTTGAATCACTTGAGACATGCAAATCATACCACATGGGCAAGATGACTGAAAGCCTCATTTTAGTAAGACGGAACAAGACAGCAACTCGTTGGAAGTAACACATTTTGATGTGTGTAGTCCAATGAGTGCTAAGGCATGCAGTGAATATCGTTATGTTCTTACTTCACAGATGATTCGAGTAGATGTTGAATATATTTACTTGATGAAACACAAGTCTGAATTATTGAATGGTTCAAGTAATTTCAGAGTGAAGTAGAAGATCACTGTGACAAGAGGATAAAATGTCTATGATATGATCATAGAGATGAATATCTGAGTTACGAGTTTTGGCACACAATTAAGACATTGTGGAAATTGTTTCGCAATTAATACCGCCTGGAACACCATAGTATGATGGTGTGTCCGAACATCATAACTGCACCCTATTGGATATGATGCATACCATGATGTCTCTTATCGAATTACCACTATCGTTCATGGGTTAGGCATTAGAGACAACCACATTCACTTTAAATAGGGCACCACGTAATTCCGATGAGATGACACCGTATGAATTATGGTTTAGAGAAACCTAAGTTGCCGTTTCTTAAAAGTTTGGGGCTGCGATGCTTATATGAAAAAGTTTCAGGTTGATAAGCTCGAACCCAAAGCGGATAAAATGCATCTTCATAGGAAACCCAAAACAGTTGGGTATACCTCCTAATTCAGATCCGAAAGCAATATGGATTGTTTCTAGAATCGGGTCCTTTCTCGAGGAAAAGTTTCTCTCGAAAGAATTGAGTGGGAGGATGGTGGAGACTTGATGAGGTTATTGAACCGTCTCTTCAACTAGTGTGTGACAGGGCACAGGGAGTTGTTCCTGTGGCACCTACACCAATTGAAGTGGAAGCTTATGATATTAATCATGAAACTTCGGATCAAGTCACTCCCAAACCTCGTAGGATGACAAGGATGCGTACTACTTCAGAGTGGTACGTAATCCTGTCTTGAAGGTCATGTTGCTAGACAACAATGAACCTACGAGCTATGGAGAAGCGATGGTGGGCCCGGATTCCGATAAATGGCTTGCGGCCATAAAATCTGAGAGAAGATCCATGTATGAAAACAAAGTGTAGACTTTGGCAGAACGGCTCGATGGTCGTAAGGCTAATGAGTACAGATGGATTTCAAAAGGAAGACGGACAATGATGGTAAATGTCACCATTAAGAAAGCTCGACTTGTCGTTAAGATGTTTTCCGACAAGTTCAAGGAGTTGACTACGATGAGATTTTCTCACTCGTAGCGATGCTAAGAGTCTGTTGGAATTATATTAGCGATTACTGCATTATTTATGAAATCTTGCAGATAGGATGTCAAAACATTGTTTCCTCGACGATTTTAATGAGGAAAGGTTGTATGTGATACAACCGGAAGGTTTTGTCAATCCCGAAAGATGCTAATAAGTATGCAAAGCTCCAGCAATCCTTCTAAGGACTGGAGTGAGCATCTCGGAGTTGGAATGTATGCTTTGATGATGATCAAAATTTTTGGGTTTGTACAAAGTTTATGAGAAACTTGTATTTCCAAAGAAGTGAGTGGGAGCACTATAGAATTTCTGATGAGTATATGTTGTTGACATATTGTTGATCAGAAATGACGTAGAATTTCTGGAAAGCATATAGGGTTATTTTGAAAGTGTTTTTCAATGGAAAGCCTGGATTAAGCTACTTGAACATTGAGCATCAAGATCTATAAGGATAGATCAAAATGCTTAATAATACTTTCAAATGAGCACATACCTTGACATGATCTTGAAGGTGTTCAAGATGGACCAGTCAAAGAAGGAGTTCTTGCCTGAGTTGTAAGGTACGAAGTTAAGACTTAAAGCTTGACCTCGGCAGAATAGAGAGAAAGGACGAAGGTCGTCCCCTATGCTTAAGACATAGGCTCTATAGTATGCCATGCTGAGTACCGCACCTGAAGTGTTCCTTGCCATGAGTCAGTCAAGGGGTACAAGAGTGATCCATGAATGGATCACAGACAACGGTCAAAGTTATCCTTGGTAACTAGTGGACTAAGGAATTTTCTCGATTATGGAGGTGGTAAAAGAGTTCGTCGTAAAGGTTACGTCGATGCAAGCTTAACACCTATCCGGATAGCTCTAAGAAGAGATACCGGATACGTATTATGGGGCAACAATTTAGAATAGCTCCAAGTAGAACAGTTATTTGGAATAGCTCCAAATAGAGCGTGGTAGCTACATCTAGGAGATGACACAGAGATTTGTAAAGCACACACGGATCTGAAAGGTTCGGACCCGTTGATTAAAACCTCTCTCACAAGCAACATGATCAAACCTAAAACTCTTGGGTATTAGTCACATGGCGATGTGACCTGTGAGTGTTAATCACATGGCGATGTGAACTAGATTATTGACTCTAGTGCAAGTGGGAGACTGTTGGAAATATACCCTAGAGGCAATAATAAAAGTGTTATTATTATATTTCCTTGTTCATGATAATTGTCTTTTATTCATGCTATAACTGTATTATCCGGAAATCGTAATACACGTGTGAATACATAGACCACAATATGTCCCTAGTGAGCCTCTAGTTGACTAGCTCGTTGTGATCAACAGATAGTCATGGTTTCCTGGCTATGGACATTGGATGTCGTTGATAATGGGATCACATCATTAGGAGAATGATGTGATGGACAAGACCCAATCATAAGCCTAGCACAAAGATCGTGTAGTTCGTTTGCTAGAGCTTTGCCAATGTCAAGTATCTCTTCCTTTGACCATGAGAGCGTGTAACTCCTGGATACCGTAGGAGTGCTTTGGGTGTATCAAACGTCACAACATAACTGGGTGACTATAAAGGTGCACTACAGGTATCTCCGAAAGTATCTATTGTTTTATGTGGATCGAGACTGGGATTTGTCACTCCGTGTAAACGGAGAGGTATCTCTGGGCCCACTCGGTAGGACATCATCATATGCGCAATGTGACCAAGGAGTTGATCACGGGATGATGTGTTACGGAACGAATAAAGTGACTTGCCGGTAACGAGATTGAACAAGGTATTGGATACCGACGATCGAATCTCGGGCAAGTAACATACCGATAGACAAAGGGAATTGAATACGGGATTGATTAAGTCCTTGACATCGTGGTTCATCCGATGAGATCATCGTGGAACATGTGGGAGCCATCATGGGTATCCAGATCCCGCTGTTGGTTATTGACCGGAGAACGTCTCGGTCATGTCTACATGTCTCCCGAACCCGTAGGGTCTACACACTTAAGGTTCGATGACGCTAGGGTTATAAAGGAAGTTTGTATGTGGTTACCGAATGTTTTTCGGAGTCCCGGATGAGATCCCGGACGTCACGAGGAGTTCCGGAATGGTCCGGAGGTAAAGATTTATATATGGGAAGTCCTATTTTGGCCACCGGAAAATGTTCGGGATTTTTCGGTATTGTACCGGGAAGGTTCTAGAAGGTTCCGGAGTGGGGCCCACCTGCATGGGGGGGACCCACATGGACGTGGGTAGTGGGGGCAAGGCCCCACACCCCTGGTCAAGGCGCACCAAGATCCCCCCTTAGAAGGAATAAGATCATATCCCGAAGGGATAAGATCAAGATCCCTAAAAAGGAGGGATAACAATCGGTGGGGAAGGAAATAATGAGATTTCTTTCCTCCCACCTTGGCCAACTCCCCAATGGACTTGGAGGGCAAGAAACCAGCCCCTCCGCCCCTATATATAGTGGGGAGGCGCATGGGAGCTACACACGAAGTTCTGGCACAGCCCTACCTCTCTTCCTACTCCTCCTCTCCCATGGTGCTTGGCGAAGCCCTGCTGGATTGCCACGCTCCTCCACCACCACCACGCCGTTGTGCTGCTGTTGGATGGAGTCTTCCTCAACCTCTCCCTCTCTCCTTGCTGGATCAAGGCGTGGGAGACGTCACCGGGCTGTACGTGTGTTGAACGCGGAGGTGCCGTCCGTTCGGCACTAGGATCATCGATGATTTGAATCACGACGAGTACGACTCCATCAACCCCGTTCACTTGAACGCTTCCGCTTAGCGATCTACAAGGGTATGTAGATGCACACTCTTTCTACTCGTTGCTGGTCTCTCCATAGATAGATCTTGGTGAGACGTAGGAAAATTTTGAATTTCTGCTACGTTCCCCAACAGCCACATGCGGAGGCGAGTCCGTCACACCCCGTTGCCCCCCTGTCTATCTCCCCATGCGTCTGCCAACCAAGCCAGGGTGTGACGGGGGGTTGTGTTTTTGGTTCGGCCATGGAGGAGGCGGTTGGATGCGGGCTAGCCGTGGTAGTGTGGGTAGTGAACATGCGCTCGCTGTTTTAGTTCGTCGTGACAACCGCCAAGTGGCAGTGTTCGCGCTTGCCTAGAAAAAACAACCGTCTAAGCGAACTGCAATGCTTAATTGACAACACATCTTCCTGCCCATACCGAACTACACGGACTGCATTTTTTACGTGCGAGGGAACTGGAGTTGCGTGCTAGTTGTGGGTCGTGGGGCTTGTTGGTTTTGGGATGTGAGAATATGTTGGGTCCATTGGGGTGTAAGACGCATTCGGCCCAAGTCATCCTTGTTTTGTTATACGGGTGCTTTGCTCTTGCGTTGTGTGTGCGCGGTAACGTTTAGTCCCATCTCGCCCACCGAGAGCGCGCCCGACCTGTTTATAAGCCCTGGCGAGGCAATGGTATTGAAGTCCTTTGGTTACTTATTTGGGCGCTTATACACGGCGCTCGCTGTTCTATCTTGTGTGACCTGTGGGCCCATGTGTGCCTGGCCCAATGCATCGTGGCTCAGAATGAAGTCTCCTACTGCGGGCGCAGACTTACTAAGAGACTGGCTGGGGCCTGGTTGCACCTGGGTGGTCATTTTTTCTTTTTTTATTGCAATCATTTTTTTCTTTTGCACTACATGCATTCGTGGTAGTACAAATGATATCATTTGTACTGCTTGTACCAACATTGCGCACTGCACTGCATGTACTAAGTTTGTGTATTGTGCACTGCATGAAAGTGGTTGCAGTCCCTTTTGTGCTTCATTTAAGCATGTACTGCACTTCATGTACGCACGTTGTGAACTTCCTGATATTACTTCGATGAACTGCATTCACCTTTTTTTAGAATGGTCTGCAGATTATAATTTTTTAGAAATATTATTATTAATGATTTTCATTTAATTACTCATGTGGACTGCATGTAGACACATGGGCACTGATTATGTTTACCATCATGAACTGCATTCATCTTTCTTTTTAGGTATAAGTTGCAGTCAGAGTACTTAATTTTTTTGTTTAACGTTGTTTTTGAATCTGTTTTGTATGTGTGTAGTATGTTTTGGTATCACACATCAGATTTTTCAAACTTGTCTAGATACTTGTTCTAATACAAACTCGACAATCATTACCTAGTGCAACGACATTGTTTTTACAAAGAAACATTCGATATGAAGCAACGGACATAAGCAAAACCTAGAAGACACAGGAAACAAGGAACAACACAACCACTAAAGTAAAATGAAACTAAACATAGCCATGTTCATTTCTAGTTGTTGTATGGGATTACAGCCTTGTTCTTCTTCTTCGCTTCTGTCAGGACCCCGATCCTAAGTCACACCGATCTAGCATGTAACACATCATATCACTTTGCGGCCTCACGCACGGTATTCCCACGGGTGCCACCTTACCTGGCCCGGGACCGTTTGCGCCTTTTGGCTCACGTATATGATAGTGTCGCTAGCATCCATATGACACAGAACCCGCGTTGACATGACTAGTCATAAACCCAAGGTGGCACTAACTTACATGGACGGGCATACATGACCCGGCAACGAACGTGTCGGTTATCAACGTGTGAACCCAAGTCATAGCAAGCTACAAGGACTTAAAGGAACAATGTGTGACATTTCCCTGAAGGGCAGACACAGGAACGAAGAAGGACACATGTCGGCCAGCCTAAGTGTCCGAAGCAGTAGCAAGCTACCATCGCTCAGTGGAAGCACTAGTAGACATTTCCCCATAAGAGAGACTACCAAGAATAAACAACTAGGTTGTCGGATCCCACACATACCAAGCATTTCAATAACATACACACAATACGCTCGATATGTGCAAATACAACATGGCATCACAACAAAACTCCATGACTCAAAGTATTTATTCGTTAGGTTCTGAAGAGCCAGATATTACAAACATGGGTCTAATGACCCAACATTCAAGTTATACAAGCAATAAACACATGCGAAAGCTTAACTTGTCTGAGTACATACAACTACAAATGAAAAAGGTAGAGAAGCCTGATTATCTACAAGACCCTGCCGGGGCACAAGATCGTAGCTGAGGTAACAGGCTAAACGTCAAAGTCCACGCGGAACTACTAGTGAGACTGAAGTCTCTCTACGAAAACATAAATTAAGCAAACGTGAGTACAAATGTACCCAGCAAGACTTACATCAGAACTAGCTACATATGCATCACTATCAATAATGGGGGTGGTGGAGTTTAATGTAACGCCCCGGATTCGATGCGCCAGGTGTCTGCCAGTTATTCACCGTCTTTGCCATGTCATCATCTGTTGGGGAACGTAGTAATTTCAAAAAAATTCCTACGCACACGCAAGATCATGGTGATGACATAGCAACAAGAGGGGAGAGTGTTGTCCACGTACCCTCGTAGACCGTAAGCGGAAGCGTTATGACAACGCGGTTGATGTAGTCGTACGTCTTCACGATCCGACCAATCCAAGCACCAAACGTACGGCACCTTCGTGTTCAGCACACGTTCAGCTCGATGACGTTCCCCGGGCTCCGATCCAGCAAAGCGTCAGGGATGAGTTCCATCAGCATGACGGCGTGGTGACGATGATGATGTTCTACCGGTCGCAGGGCTTCGCCTAAACTCCGCGACGATATGACCGAGGTGGAATATGGTGGAGGGGGGGGCACCGCACACAGCTAAGGAACGATCCGTAGATCAACTTGTGTGACTATGGGGTGCCCCCTGCCCCCGTATATAAAGGAGTGGAGGAGGGAAGGGCCGGCCCTCTCTATGGCGCGCCCTAGGGGAGTCCTACTCCCACCGGGAGTAGGATTCCCCCTTTCCTAGTCCAACTAGGAGTCCTTCCAAATAGTAGGAGTAGGAGACAAGGAAGGGAAGAGAGAAGGGAAGGAAGGAGGGGGTGCGACCCCTCCCCCTAGTCCAATTCGGACTAGGCCATGGGGGGGCGCGCGGCCTGCCCTAGGCAGCCCCTCTCTTTCCCGTATGGCCCAATAAGGCCCAATACTTCTCTCCGGCGAATTCCCGTAACTCTCCGGTACTCCGATAAATACCCGAATCACTCGGAACCTTTCCAAAGTCCGAATATAGTCGTCCAATATATCGATCTTTACGTCTCGACCATTTCGAGACTCCTCGTTATGTCCCCGATCTCATCCGGGACTCCGAACTCCTTCGGTACATCAAAACTCATAAACTCATAATATAACTGTCATCGAAACCTTAAGCGTGCGGACCCTACGGGTTCGAGAACTATGTAGACATGACCTAGAACTATTCTCGGTCAATAACCAATAGCGGGACCTGGATGCCCATATTGGCTCCTACATATTCTACAAAGATCTTTATCGGTCAAACCGCATAACAACATACGTTGTTCCCTTTGTCATCGGTATGTTACTTGCCCGAGATTCGATCGTCGGTATCCAATACCTAGTTCAATCTCATTACCGGCAAGTCTCTTTACTCGTTCCGTAATACATCATCTCGCAACTAACTCATTAGTTACAATGCTTGCAAGGCTTAAGTGATGTGCATTACTGAGAGGGCCCAGAGATACCTCTCCGACATTCGGAGTGACAAATCATAATCTCGAAATACGCCAACCCAACAAGTACCTTTGGAGACACCTGTAGAGCACCTTTATAATCACCCAGTTACGTTGTGACGTTTGGTAGCACACAAAGTGTTCCTCCGGTAAACGGGAGTTGCATAATCTCATAGTCATAGGAACATGTATAAGTCATGAAGAAAGCAATAGCAACATACTAAACGATCGGGTGCTAAGCTAACGGAATGGGTCAAGTCAATCACATCATTCTCCTAATGATGTGATCCCGTTAATTAAATGACAACACATGTCTATGGTCAGGAAACATAACCATCTTTGATTAACGAGCTAGTCAAGTAGAGGCATCCTAGTGACACTCTGTTTGTCTATGTATTCACACATGTATTATGTTTCCGGTTAATACAATTCTAGCATGAATAATAAACATTTATCATGAAATAAGGAAATAAATAATAACTTTATTATTGCCTCTAGGGCATATTTCCTTCAGTCTCCCACTTGCACTAGAGTCAATAATCTAGTTCACATCGCCATGTGATTTAACACCAATAATTCACATCACCATGTGATTAGCACCCATAGTTCACATCGTCATGTGACCATCACCCAAAGGGTTTACTAGAGTCAATAATCTAGTTCACATCGCCATGTGATTTAACACCAAGAATTCACATCACCATGTGATTAGCACCCATAGTTCACATCGTCATGTGATCATCACCCAAAGGGTTTACTAGAGTCAATAATCTAGTTCACATCGCTATGTGATTAACACCCAAAGAGTACTAAGGTGTGATCATGTTTTGCTTGTGAGATAATTTTAGTCAACGGGTCTGTCACATTCAGAGTCGTAAGTATTTTGCAAATTTCTATGTCTACAATGCTCTGCACGGAGCTACTCTAGCTAATTGCTCCCACTTTCAATATGTATCTAGACCGAGACTTAGAGTCATCTAGATTAATGTCAAAACTTGCATCGACGTAACCCTTTACGACGAACCTTTTTGTCACCTCCATAATCGAGAAACATATCCTTATTCCCCTAAGGATAATTTTTGACCGTTGTCCAGTGATCTACTCCTAGATCACTATTGTATTCCCTTGCTAAAATCAGTGTAGGGTATACAATAGATCTGGTACACAGCATGGCATACTTTATAGAACCTATGGCTGAGGCATAGGGAATGACTTTCATTCTCTTTCTATCTTCTGCCGTGGTCGGGTTTTGAGTCTTACTCAATTTCACACCTTGTAACACAGGCAAGAACTCTTTCTTCGACTGTTCCATTTTGAACTACTTCAAAATCTTGTCAAGGTATGTACTCATTTGAAAAAACTTATCAAGCGTCTTGATCTATCTCTATAGATCTTGATGCTCAATATGTAAGCAGCTTCACCGAGGTCTTTCTTTGAAAAACTCCTTTCAAACACTCCTTTATGATTTGCAGAATTGTTCTACATTATTTCCGATCAACAATATGTCATTCACATATACTTATCAGAAATGCTGTAGTGCTCCCACTCACTTTCTTGTAAATACAGGCTTCACCGCAAGTCTGTATAAAACTATATCCTTTGATCAACTTATCAAAGCGTATATTCCAACTCCGAGATGCTTGCACCAGTCCATAGATGGATCGCTGGAGCTTGCACATTTTGTTAACACCTTTAGGATTGACAAGACCTTCTAGTTGCATCATATACAACTCTTCTTTTAAGAAATCCATTAAGGATTGCAGTTTTGTTATCCATTTGATTATTATTATATTTCCTTGTTCATGATAATCGTTTATTATCCATGCTATAATTGTATTGATAGGAAACTCAGATACATGTGTGGATATATAGACAACACCATGTCCCTAGTAAGCCTCTAGTTGACTAGCTCGTTGATCAATAGATGGTTACGGTTTCCTGACCATGGACATTGGATGTCGTTGATAACGGGATCACATCATTAGGAGAATGATGTGATGGACAAGACCCAATCCTAAGCCTAACACAAAGATCGTAGTTCATATGCTAAAGCTTTTCTAATGTCAAGTATCATTTCCTTAGACCATGAGATTGTGCAACTCCCGGATACCGTAGGAATGCTTTGGGTGTACCAAACGTCACAACGTAACTGAGTGGCTATAAAGGTGCACTACAGGTATCTCCGAAAGTGTCTGTTGGGTTGGCACGAATCAAGACTGGGATTTGTCACTCCGTGTAAACGGAGAGGTATCTCTGGGCCCACTCGGTAGGACATCATCATACTGTGCACAATGTGACCAAGGGGTTGATCACGGGATGATGTGTTACGGAACGAGTAAAGAGACTTGCCGGTAACGAGATTGAACAAGGTATCGGTATACCGACGATCAAATCTCGGGCAAGTACAATATCGTTAGACAAAAGGAATTGTATACGGGATCAATTGAGTCCTTGACATCGTGGTTCATCCGATGAGATCATCGTGGAACATGTGGGAGCCAACATGGGTATCCAGATCCCGCTGTTGGTTATTGACCGGAGAACGTCTCGGTCATGTCTACATGTCTCCCGAACCCGTAGGGTCTACACACTTAAGGTTCGATGGCGCTAGGGTTATAAAGGAAGTTTGTATGTGGTTACCGAATGTTGTTCGGAGTCCCGGATGAGATCCAGGATGTCACGAGGAGTTCCGGAATGGTCCGGAGGTAAAGATTTATATATGGGAAGTCCTGTTTTGGTCACCGGAAAAGTTTCGGGTTTTATCAGTAACGTACCGGGACCACCGGGAGGGTCCCGGGGGTCCACCAAGTGGGGCCACCGGCCCCAGAGGGCTGCATGGGCCAAGTGTGGGAGGGGACCAGCCCCAGGTGGGCTGGTGCGCCCCCCACCAAGGCCCAAGGCGCCTAGGGTTTGGGGAGGGGGTGCTTCCACCTAACTTGGGGGGCAAGTTTCCCCTCTCCCCTCCCTTGGCCGCCACCCTTAGATGGGATTGGGGCTGCCGCACCCCTTGGGGTGGAAACCCTAAAGGGGGCACACCCCCTCCCTCTCCCCTATATATAGTTGAGGTCTTGAGGGCTGCCAACACATGAGTTTTGACCTCTCCCTGGCGCAGCCCTACCTCTCTCCCTTCTCCTCTCCCGCGGTGCTTGGCGAAGCCCTGCAGGATTGCCACGCTCCTCCACCACCACCACGCCGTTGTGCTACTGCTGGATGGAGTCTTCCTCAACCTCTCCCTCTCTCCTTGCTGGATCAAGGCGTGGGAGACGTCACCGGGCTGTACGTGTGTTGAACGCGGAGGTGCCATCCGTTCGGCACTAGGATCTCCGGTGATTTGGATCACGACGAGTACGACTCCTTCAACCCCGTTCTCTTGAACGCTTCCGCTTAGCGATCTACAAGGGTATGTAGATGCACTCTCCTTCCCCTCATTGCTGGTTTCTCCATATATAGAACTTGGTGACACGTAGGAAAATTTTGAATTTCTGCTACATTCCCCAACAAAAGCCTACCCCCTAATCTCTCCCCTCCTCATTTTCAGCGCCTCCTCCCACCTCGGGGGTCGCGCCGCCGCCTCCCCTCTCCAGATCCGCCGCCGGCCACCTCATCCTCGCCACGTTGCGCCGCCTGAGTGGTCGCGCCGCCGCCCAGCGCCGCTCCCCTCCAACCGGAGCCGGCCACGTCGCCCCCAGCGTCCCCCTCCACCGCGCGGCCCGCCAGGCCCGGCGCAGCCCGCCGTGCCCAGCGGGGCCCGGACTGCGTCGCCCCCGCACCCTGAGCTCCAGATCGGGAGAGAAGCTCCCGATCCGGAGCTCCGACCCCTGCCTCATCGCCCGCGCTGTCGTTCTCCGGCCACCGGACCCCACGCCCGCGCCCGAGCCCCGCCGACGAACTCCCCGCCAGGTCGCCGCCCGCTGCCCTCTCCTTCCTTCTCCTTCCTTCTTCCTCTCCCTCATGGCATCTCTCTCTCCCCTCGCAGGTGCGCTGTCTGCCGCCTCGAAATCGTCGTCGCGGGCGTCGTCTTTGCCGGACCCGGCAACCGCCGCCCGGATCTCCTCCTCCGTCGCCCGTTCACGGCCTCCCGCTGCCCTCGCGCCTCGCCGGAGGCCCAGTCGCAGCCGCTGGCGCCGTCGCCATGACCTCTGCTCGTTTCGAGCAGAGGAGGAGGTCGAGCGACCCCCTTGATGGGCCAGCCTCGCCCCAACCCAGATCTGCGGGCCCCAGAGCACATCTCCCGGCCCAGCCGCTCGATCCACCGGCCTGCTTCACCGTCTTGGGACGAAGCCCATGAGGTGAGCGCGCCCCCGCCGTCCTATCCCCCGCCCAAGCGACATATTACTATATTGCGCTCGATCGGTTTTTTTCCTGAAAAATGACCAAGTCCCGAAATATTTTGTATAATCATGCCATGTTCATCGCATCATTACTCTCTGCATACTACTCCGTTTCGTGCGTGTAATATGTCAAATTGTTCGCCTCGACGAGTACTTCATTTCATTCCATTGCATCATGTTCATTGGAGTTCATATTGACACCCAAAATGCTGTTGGAAGTGTGCATGTTGATGTTAATCTGCTGAAACTGTTATAACATGCTCATTTGTCATTTTTGCCATGTTTGATGTGTGCATCCTATGAACATGAGCTCTACATGTGTTTTGACCTATGCCATGCCTTCTTTCCAGTGGTTCCATCCATGTATTTTTGTGACTTCTGTAGTGAGTGCATAAAGCTTGTTAAGTGTGGTACTTGCTGTTGCTGTTTTCCTGACTGATTCTGTTATATTTTGTTGCTATGTAAACCTGCTGCTACAAGTCATTATATGCATAATCTGGAGATGTTCACTAAGGATATTTTGTTTTACATGTCTTGCTCTATCCATTCATGCCCCTGGTTGCATTTATAGCCTGCTGTAGCTTGTTGTTATCTTGCTCCAAACTTGCTAAATAATGTTGTTGTCAGCCTGTTAACTTTAAGTTCAGTTTTACCATGAGCTTTGTTAGTGATCCATGTACTCTATGAACTTGTTCTTGCCATGCTTAGCTTCATAAACCTGTCTTATTACTGTTGGTTGCCTTGCCATGCCAAGTATTGCTCTGTGGTGAGTGATTCAAGCTCACCAACATGCCTACTTATTGTTGTTCCTGCCATGTATGAATCTGTCATATAACTTGCCATGTTTACATGGGTGCCATCATATATTCTGGTCCTTTTTGGCTCATGGTCAGTAAGGGACATTTGTGCTATGCAATTAGTAGATTCATCCCATGCCTTTGTTTGCCATGATAAGTTCCTGTAGCATGTTGTTTGATAGCTCTAAACATTGCAACCTGATGTTATTTCCTGATAAGCCTGAAACTGTTATTACTTGCAATCTTCCCATGTCCTTTTGAGCATGTTCTAGTGATTTCTGGAGATAGCTCAGTGTTCATGTTTTGTCATGCTTCACCTGTACTTTATGCCCATGCCTTTTGTTCTTATGATGGGATGCTGTAGCTTGTTGTTTTGATGCTTGCAATATGCCTAGTTGCTGTTTTGGACAGATTGTTGTTATGTCTTGTATAGAGTGTATGTGTTGCACCGATTGCTCCGTTTTGAGTGTGCTCTATATGAAACTTGCTTGATTTTGCTTGTAGTTTCATATTATCATGTTGCATCCATGTTTGGGAGTGTTTGCTTGATGTTTGTATGCATTTTGCATCAATGCCATGTTTAACTTGTTTTGCTCATATCTTCTTGGCCGTAGCTCCAAATCTAACGAACTTTATATGTAACTTGACTAGAATCTCGTGTAGATCATCTTGGTGCATCTTAACTTGCTGTTTAACAACTTGAACATAAGGTTTATTCAGATCTGGACCAACTTTGAAACTTGTATATGAGGACTTACCGGAATTGTTATATGTTGTTTCCGGCCTCATTTAAACTTGCCTTGATGTGTTGCTCTTGTTTGCATCATCTCTTGCCATGAGTAGCCTCATATAGCTTTCTCATGCATCATGCTTGTTGTGCATCATGTCTTGTCATGTGTGGTGTCTTTACCATGTTGTGTGCTTCTCGATAGTTCCCGTTTCGTTGCGATCGTGAGGATGCGTTCGTCTACGTGTGGTTCATCTTCGTGGCTTCATCTTCTTCATGGACTCGTTCTTCTTCCTTGCGGGATTTCAGGCAAGATGACCGCTACCCTGGATCTCACTACTATCATTGCTATGCTAGTTGCTTCGTTCTATCGCTATGCTGCGCTTCCTATCATTTGCTCTTCAAGCCTCCCAAATTGCCATGAACCTCTAACCTTTGACACCCTCCCTAGCAAACCGTTGTTTGTCCATGTTACCGCTTTGCTCAGCCCCTCTTATAGCATTGTTAGTTGCAGGTGAAGTTGAAGATTGCTCCATGGTGGACAGGGTTATGTTGGGATATCACACTATCTCTTATATTATTAATGCATCTATCTATTTGGTAAAGGGTGGAAGGCTCGGCCTTATGCCTGGTGTTTTGTTCCACTCTTGCCGCCCTAGTTTTCCGTCATACCGGTGTTATGTTCCCGGATTTTGCGTTCCTAACACGGTCGGGTGATTTATGGGCCCCCTTGACAGTTCGCTTTGAATAAAACTCCTCCAGCAAGGCCCAACCTTGGTTTTACCATTTGCCTCACCACCACCTACTTTTCCCTTGGGAGTCGCTCTCTCAAGGGTCATCTTTATTCAGCCCCCCCGGGCCAATGCTTGTCTAAGTGTTGGTCCGAACTAGAGCCCTTTGCAGCGCCCCCTCAAGGAAACTTGAGGTCTGGTTTTAGTTGTACGGATTGCTCATCCGGTGTTGCCCTGAGAACGAGATATGTGCAGCTCCTATCGGGATGTCGGCGCATCGGGCGGTCTTGTTGGTCTTGTTTTACCATTATCGAAATGTCTTGTAAACCGGGATTCCGAGACTGATCGGGTCTTACTGGGAGAAGGTATATCCTTCATTGATCGCGAGAGCTTATCATGGGCTAAGTTGGGACACCCCTGCAGGGTTATTATCTTTCGAAAGCCGTGCCCGCGGTTATGTGGTAGATGGGAATTTGTTAATGTCCGGTTGTAGATAACTTGACACCTGATCCGAATTAAAACGCATCAACCACGTGTGTAGCCGTGATGGTCTCTTTTCGGCGGAGTCCGGGAAGTGAAAACGGTTTCTGTGTTATGATTGACGTAAGTAGGAGTTCAGGATCACCTCTTGGTCATTACTAGTCAACGACTGTTCCTTTGCTCCTCTTCTCGCTCTCATTTGCGTATGTTAGCCACCATATCATGCTTAGTCGCTGCTGCAACCTCACCACTTTACCCCTTCCTTTCCCATTAAGCTTTGCTAGTCTTGATACCCATGGTAATGGGATTGCTGATTCCTCGTGGCTCACAGATTACTACAACAACAGTTGCAGGTACAAGTTATGCGATGAACATGACGCGAGTGCAGTTTACTTGTTTTGGAGTTCTTCTTCTGCTTCTTCTTCGATCAGGGGATAGGTTCTAGGTCGGCAGCCTGGGCTAGCAGGGTGGATGTCGTTTGAGCTTCGATTTGTGTTTCATCCGTAGTCGGATGTTGATCTTATGTATGATGTTGTATTCATGTGGCATTGTATGCCTTATGTATGTATCCCCGTCTATTATGTAATGTTGATGTAATGATATCCACCTTGCAAAAGCGTATCAATATGCGGTTCTATCCTTGGTGGGACCTTCGAGTCTCTTTAGGATAGTATCGCATATTGGGCGTGACACCCACTAAGACCGCGACATGCCTAATGGCTAAAGTTGATGTGGGATGGATTTGGCATCGCCGTTTAGCCCACGTCAACATGAGATCTTTGCAAAGTCTTCTCAAGGGGGACCATGTCCGTGGACTAACAAATGTTAGTTTTGCCAAAGATCGTGCTTGCAGTGCTTGTTTTGAAGGAAAGCTTCATGAGAAGGCTCACCCTCCCACGACTATCATCTACTCGAAGAGACCCTTGGAGCTCCTTCACATGGATCTCTTTGGGCCTCCATCCTTTGATAGTCTTGGAGGTAGAAAGTATTGCTTGGTGATTGTGGATGATTATTCAAGATACACTTGGGTATATTTCTTCAAGAGGAAGAGTGAAACTCAACAAACCGTCATCAACTTTGCAAATTAAGCTCAACGTCAACATGATGCAAAGATCATGACAATAAGAAGTGACAACGGCACCGAGTTCAAGAACTACACCTTGGATGAGTTTCTTAGTGATGAGGGGATCAAGCATCAATACGCCGCACCATATACCCCTCAACAAAATGGTGTCGCGGAGAGGAAGAACTGGACGTTGATGGATGCGGCAAGGACCATGATGGAGGAGTTCAAGTCTCCATACAACTTTTGGGATGAAGCCATCAACACAGCATGTCATGCATCCAATTGGCTCTATCTCCGCAAAGGCTTGAACAAGACTCCTTATGAAATACTTACCGGTAACAAGCCCAACCTCAAGTACTTCCGGGTGTTCGGGTGTAAGTGTTTCATTCTCAAGAAAGGTGTTCGCTTGTCTAAATTTGAGGCTAGAGCTTATGAGGGCATATTTGTTGGTTATGCTACAAACTCTCATGCTTGCCGTGTCCTCAACAAGTCCACTGGACTCATTGAGGAGATGTGTAATGTGGAGTTTGACGAAAATAACTGCTCCCAAGTGGAGCAAAGTGGTACTTTTGATGTAGGTGGTGAAATTCCTCCCCAAGCCATAAGAAGAATGGGTATTGGTCATATTCTACCCATTGAGGAACCCCTTGTGGCCAAAGGAGAAGGACAATGCTCCACTCTAGTGGACCCATCACCTCCCCAAGACCCACACGCTTCCGAAGAACAAAGTGAAGGCCCTCAACCTCGTAAACAAGACCAAGGGCAAGATCAACCTCAAGATGGTGGTGAACCACCAAATGATGACAAAGGTCAAGTTCTCCCCCTCGAGCAAGTTCACGATCAAGAGCAAGCTCAAGATCTAGAACAAGCTCAAGACGGCGCTCGGGATAATCAAGTTAATCCTCCTCCTTCCACATCCGAGGAGGAATTTGAGCGTCGTGTCGTGAAGATTGCTTCCAAGCTCACCACCCAAGGTCATCTCATGGAGAACGTGGTTGGAAGCCTAAGAAAGGGGCAAAGAAGAGAAGGTACCTTCATCAACCAAGCCAATTACACTCAAGACATGCTCAAAAGATTCAAGCTAAGTGATGTCAAGCCGGCTTCTACTCCAATGCCTACCAAGTGCCAACTTGACATTGATCCCAATGGTAAAGCGGTGGATCAAATGGTATATCGCTCCATGATTGGCTCCTTGCTTTACCTTTGTGCATCTAGACCGGATATCATGTTGAGTGTGGGAATATGTGCACGGTTTCAAGCCGCACTGAAGGAAAGTCACTATGTGGCGTGATGTCTACTACACAACCTTCTTCTTGTAGACGTTGTTGAGCCTGCAAGTGCACAGGTTTGTAGGACAGTAGCAAATTTCCCTCAAGTGGATGACCTAAGGTCTATCAATCCGTAGGAGGCGTAGGATGAAGATGGTCTCTCTCAAGCAACCCTCCAACCAAATAACAAAGAGTCTCTTGTGTCCCCAACACACCCAATACAATGGTAAATTGTATAGGTGCACTAGTTCGGCGAAGAGATGGTGATACAAGTGCAATATGGATGGTAGATATAGGTTTTTGTAATCTGAAAATATAAAAACAGCAAGGTAACAAGTGATAAACGTGAGCGTAAACGGTATTGCAATGATAGGAAACAAGGCCTAGGGTTCATACTTTCACTAGTGCAAGTTCTCTCAACAATAATAACATAGATAGATCATATAACAAGCCCTCAACATGCAATAAAGAGTCACTCCAAAGCCACTAATAGCGGAGAACAAACGTAGAGATTATGGTAGGGTACGAAACCACCACAAAGTTATTCTTTCGAATCGATCTATAAAAGAGTTCGTACTAGAATAACACCTTAAGACACAAATCAACCAAAACCCCAATGTCACCTAGATACTCCATTGTCACCTCAAGTATCCGTGGGCATGATTATACGATATGCATCACACAACCTCAGATTCATCCAACCAACACAAAGTACTTCAAAGAGTGCCCCAAAGTTTCTACAGGAGAGTCAAGAATGTGTGCCAACCCCTATGCATAGGTTCATGGGCGGAACCCGCAAGTTGGTCACCAAAACATACATCAAGTGGCACGTGAAATCCCATTGTCACCACAGATAAACACGGCAAGACATACATCAAGTGTTCTCATAAAAGACTCAATCTGATAAGATAACTTCAAAGGGGAAACTCAATTCATCACAAGAGAGTAGAGGGGGAGAAACATCATAAGATCCAACTACAATAGCAAAGCTCGGGATACATCAAGATCGTGCCATAGAGGAACACGAGAGAGAACACGAGAGAGAGAGAGAGAGATCAAACACGTAGCTACTGGTACATACCCTCAGCCCCGAGGGTGAACTACTCCCTCCTCATCATGGATAGCGCCGGGATGATGAAGATGGCCACCGGTGATGGGATCCCCCTCCGGCAGGGTGCCGGAATGGGCTCCCGAGAGGTTTTTGGTGGCTACAAAGGCTTGCGGCGGCGGAACTCCCGATCTATCTTCTCTTCTGGAAGTTTTAGGGTACGTAGGTATATATGGGTGCAAGGGGTACGTCGGAGGAGCTACGGGGGCCCCACGAGGCAGGGGGCACGCCCGGGGGGGTGGGCGCGCCCCCCACCCTCGTGAGCACCTCCCATATCTCCTGACATGCACTCCAAGTCCATCGGGTGGCTTTCCTTCCAAAAATAACTTCTCTAGTTGATTTCGTTCCGTTTTGACTCCGTCTGATATTCCTTTTCCTCGAAACACTGAAATAGGCATAAAACAGCAAACCTGGGTTGGGCCTCCGGTTAATAGGTTAGTCCCAAAAATAATATAAAAGTGGATAATAAAGCCCAATATTGCCTAAAACAGTAGATAAAGTAGCATGGAGCAATCAAAAATTATAGATACGTTGGAGACGTATCAAGCATCCCCAAGCTTAATTCCTGCTCGTCCTCGAGTAGGTAAATGATAAAAAAGAATTTTTGATGCGGAGTGCTACTTGGCATAATTGCAATGTAATTCTTCTTACTTGTGATATGAATATTCAGATCCGAAAGATTCAAGACAAAAGTTCATATTGACATAAAAATAATAATACTTCAAGCATACTAATAAAGCAATCATGTCTTCTCAAAATAGCATGGCAAAGGAAAGTTCATCCCTACAAAATCATATAGTTAGGCTATGCTTCATTTTCGTCACACAAAGATGTTCCCAACTTCTATACCCCCGATGACAAGCCAAGCAATTGTTTCATACTCAAATAATCTCAAACTTTTTCAACCTTCACGCAATACATGAGCGCGAGCCATGGATATAGCACTATCGGTGGAATAGAATATGACGATGGGGATTGTGTGGAGAATACAAAAAGGAGAAAGTCTCACATTGACGAGGCTAATCAACGGGCTATGGAGATGCCCATCAATTGATGTCAACATGAGGAGTAGGGATTGCCATGCAACAGATGCACTAGAGCTATAAGTATATGAAAGCTCTACAAAAGAAATAAGTGGGTGTGCATCCAACTTGCTTGCTCACGAAGACCTAGGGCATTTTGAGGAAGCCCATCCTTGGAATATACAAGCCAAGTTCTATAATGAAAAATTCCCACTAGTATATGAAAGTGACAAAATGAGAGACTCTCTATCATGAAGATCTTGGTGCTACTTTGAAGCACAAGTGTGGTAAAAGGATAGTAGCATTGTCCCTTCTCTCCTTTTCTCTCATTTTTTTTGTTTGGGCCTTTCTCTTTTCTTTTCTTTTTTGGCCTCTCTTTTTTTTCGTCCGGAGTCTCATCCCGACTTATGGGGGAATCATAGTCTCCATCATCCTTTCCTCACTTGGGACAATGCTCTAATAATGATGATCATCACACTTTTATTTTTCTTACAACTCCATACTTAGAACAAAGTATGACTCTATATGAATGCCTCCGGCGATGTACCGGGATATGCAATGAATCATGAGTGACATGTATGGAAGAATTATGAACGGTGGCCTTGCCACAAATACGATGTCAACTACATGATCATGCTAGCAATATGACAATGATGGAGCGTGTCATAATAAACGGAATGGTGGAAAGTTGCATGGCAATATATCTCGGAATGGCTATGGAAATGCCATGATAGGTAGGTATGGTGGTTGTTTTAAGGAAGATATAAGGAGGTTTATGTGTGATAGAGCATATCGTATCACGGGGTTTGGATGCACCGGCGAAGTTTGCACCAACTCTCAAGGTGAGAAAGGGCAATGCACGGTACCGAAGAGGCTAGCAAAGGCGGAAAGGTGAGAGTGCGTATAATCCATGGACTCAACATTAGTCAAAAGAACTCATATACTTATTGCAAAAATTTAGAAGCCATCAAAAATCAAGTACTACACGCATGCTCCTAGGGGGATAGATTGGTAGGAAAAGACCATCGCTCGTCCCCGACCGCCACTCATAAGGATGCACAAGCCAGGTACACTTCATGTTTCATATTTGTTACACAACTTTAACCATACGTGCATGCTACGAGACTTGCAAACTTCAACACAAGCATTTCTCAAATTCACAATTACCCAACTAGCACGACTTTGATATTATCACCTCCATATCTCAAAACAATTATCAAGCATGAAACTTATCTTAGTATTCAATTCACTCAAAAGAAAGTTTGACATATCTTGAACACTAAGTATATTAACATTAAGCAAATTACCATGCTATTAACGACTCTCAAAATAATCTAAGTGAAGCATGAGAGTTCAACTATTTCTCCAAAATAAAACTACCACCATTCTCCAAAAGATATAAGTGAAGCACTAGAGCAACAACAAACTACTCCGAAAGATATAAGTGAAGATCAATGAGTAGCTAAATAATTATGTAACTATGGGAAGACTCTCTCTCATTAAAGAATTTCAGATCTTGATACTTTATTCAAACAGCAAGCAAAGCTAAAGAAAACTACATTGCAAGGATAGCAAAACTCAAGTGAAGAAGCAAAAACTTAGGCTCAACCGATACTAACCGATAGTTGTTGAAGAAGAAAGGTGGGATGCCTACCGGGGCATCCCCAAGCTTAGATGCTTGAGACTTCTTGAAATATTATCTTGGGGTGCCTTGGTCATCCCCAAGCTTGAACCTTTGTGTCTCCTTAATTCCTCTCATATCATGGTTTCTATTTTTATCAAAAGCTTCATTCACAACAAACTCAACAAGAACTCGTCAGATAGGTTAGTATAAACCAATGAAAACCTTATCATTTCCTACTGTAACAAATCATTAAAATTATTATTCAACATTGAATACTAAATGCCTCTGCATATTTAATACTCCTATCCTCAAATAGAATCATTAAACAAGCAAACATATGCAAACAATGCAAACATAACAGCAATCTGTCAAAACAGTACAGTCTGTAAAGAATGCAAGAGTATCAATACTTCCCTGACTCCAAAAATTATGAAATAAAATTCCCACTGTAATAAATTTATTAGATATCAATATGCAAAAATATTCAACATTATACCACTCACTGACTTTTCTAGGGAATTTTTGCAACAGCGGTAAACTTTCTGTTTTCAAACAGCAACATGTATACTAGCAAAATAAGCATGGCAAAGGCTATCTTTGAATTTTTTATTGAAACTAAAAATGCAAAACGTTAATCTAAACAACATCAAGCAAAAACTAACAAAAGTAAATTACACTCCAAGCAAAACACATATCATGTGGTGAATAAAAATATAGCTCCAAGTAAAGTTACCGATAGACGAAGACGAAAGAGGGGATGCCTTCCGGGGCATCCCCAAGCTTAGGCTCTTGGTTGTCCTTGAATATTACCTTGGGGTGCTTTGGGCATCCCCAAGCTTAGGCTCTTGCCACTCCTTATTCCATAGTCCGTCGAATCTTTACCCAAAACTTGAAAACTTCACAACACAAAACTCAACAGGAAATCTTATAAGCTCCGTTAGTGAAAGAAAACAAAACCACCACATTGCTACTGTAATTAACTAATTATAAATTCATATTGGTGTAATATCTACTGTACTCCAACTTATCTATGGCTCATACCCTCCGATACTACTCGTAGATTCATCAAAATAAGCAAACAACACATAGAAAACAGAATCTGTCAAAAACAGAACAGTCTGTAGTAATCTGTATCAAACGTATACTTCTGGAACTCCAAAAATCCTACCAAATTAGGAAGTCCTAAGAAATTCATATACTAATCCAGATCAAAAAGGATCAGATCAGAAGAACGTCTCTGTGAATTAACAAAACTAATTTACTGGGTGCAAAAGTTTCTGATTTTCAGCAGGATCAACACAACTATCACCGTAAGCCATCCTAAAGGTCTTACTTGGCACTTTATTGAAACAAAAGCTATAAAACATGATTACTACAGTAGCATAATAATGTGAACACACAAAAACAGTAAGGATAAGTATTGGGTTGTCTCCCAACAAGCGCTTTTCTTTAATGCCTTTCTAGCTAGGCATGATGATTTCAATGATGCTCACATAGGAGATAAGAATTGAAACATAACGGGAGCATCATGAAGCATATGACTAGCACATTTAAGTCTAACCCACTTCCTATGCATAGGGATTTTGTGAGCAAAAAACTTATGGGAACAATAATCAACAAGCATAGGAAGGTAACACAAGCATAGCTTCAAGAATTTAAGAACATAGAGAGGAAACTTGATATTATTGCAATTCCTACAAGCATATATTCCTCCCTCATAATAATTTTCAGTAGCATAATGAATGAATTCAACAATATAAACAGAACCTAAAGCATTCTTTTCATGATCTACTAGCATAGAAAATTTACTACTCTCCACATAAGCAAAATTCTTCTCATGAATAGTAGTGGGAGCAAACGCAACAAAATAACTATCATATGATTTAAAATTAGGATCAAGATGACAAGTTTCATGGTTATCATTATTCTTTAAAGCATATGTGTCATCACAATAATCATCATAGATAGGAGGCATGCTTTCATCATAGTAAATTTGCTCATCAAAGCTTGGGGGACAAAAAATATCATCTTCATCAAACATAGCTTCCCCAAGCTTGTGGCTTTGCATATCATTAGCATCATGGATATTCAAGGAATTCATACTAACAACATTGCAATCATGCTCATCATACAAAGATTTAGTATCAAACATTCTATAGATTTCTTCTTCTATCACTTGAGCACAATTTTCTTTTCCATCATACTCACGAAAGATATTAAAAAGACGAAGCATATGAGGCATCCTTAATTCCATTTTTTTTGTAATTTTCTTTTATAGACTAACTAGTGCTAAAACAAGAAACAAAAAGATTCGGTTGCAAGATCTAAAGATATACCTTCACTTACCTAGCCTCCCCGGCAACGGCGCCAGAAAAGAGCTTGATGTCTACTACACAACCTTCTTCTTGTAGACGTTGTTGAGCCTGCAAGTGCACAGGTTTGTAGGACAGTAGCAAATTTCCCTCAAGTGGATGACCTAAGTTTTATCAATCCGTAGGAGGCGTAGGATGAAGATGGTCTCTCTCAAGCAACCCTGCAACTAAATAACAAAGAGTCTCTTGTGTCCCCAACACACCCAATACAATGGTAAATTGTATAGGTGCACTAGTTCGGTGAAGAGATGGTGATACAAGTGCAATATGGATGGTAGATATAGGTTTTTGTAATCTGAAAATATAAAAACAGCAAGGTAACAAGTGATAAACGTGAGCGTAAACGGTATTGCAATGATAGGAAACAAGGCCTAGGGTTCATACTTTCACTAGTGCAAGTTCTCTCAACAATAATAACATAGATAGATCATATAACAAGCCCTCAACATGCAACAAAGAGTCACTCCAAAGCCACTAATAGCGGAGAACAAATGTAGAGATTATGGTAGGGTACGAAACCACCTCAAAGTTATTCTTTCGGGTCGATCTATAAAAGAGTTCGTACTAGAATAACACCTTAAGACACAAATCAACCAAAACCCTAATGTCACCTAGATACTCCATTGTCACCTCAAGTATCCGTGGGCATGATTATACGATATGCATCACACAATCTCAGATTCATCCAACCAACACAAAGTACTTCAAAGAGTGCCCCAAAGTTTCTACCGGAGAGTCAAGAACGTGTGCCAAAACCTATGCATAGGTTCATGGGCGGAACCCGCAAGTTGGTCACCCAAACATACATCAAGTGGCACGTGAAATCCCATTGTCATCACAGATAAACACGCAAGACATACATCAAGTGTTCTCATAAAAGACTCAATCCGATAAGATAACTTCAAAGGGGAAACTCAATTCATCACAAGAGAGTAGAGGGGGAGAAACATCATAAGATCCAACTACAATAGCAAAGCTCGGGATACATCAAGATCGTGCCATAGACGAACACGAGAGAGAACACGAGAGAGAGAGAGAGAGATCAAACACGTAGCTACTGGTACATACCCTCAGCCCCGAGGGTGAACTACTCCCTCCTCATCATGGATAGCGCCAGGATGATGAAGATGGCCACCGGTGATGGGATCCCCCTCCGGCAGGGTGCCGGAACGGGCTCCCGAGAGGTTTTTGGTGGCTACAGAGGCTTGCGGCGGCAGAACGCTCGATCTATCTTCTCTTCTGGAAGTTTTAGGGTACGTAGGTATATATGGGTGCAAGGAGTACGTCGGAGGAGCTACGGGGGCCCCACGAGGCAGGGGGGCGCCCCCCCACCCTCGTGAGCACCTCCCGTATCTCCTGACGTGCACTCCAAGTCCATCGAGTGGCTTTACTTCCAAAAATAACTTCTCCAGTTGATTTCGTTTTGTTTTGACTCCGTCTGATATTCCTTTTCCTCGAAACACTGAAATAGGCATAAAACAGCAAATCTGGGTTGGGCCTCCGGTTAATAGGTTAGTCCCAAAAATAATATAAAAGTGGATAATAAAGCCCAATATTGCCTAAAACAGTAGATAAAGTAGCATGGAGCAATCAAAAATTATAGATACGTTGGAGACGTATCATGGCGGTCAAGCGAATCTTCCGATATTTGGCTCATACCCCAAACTTTGGCTTATGGTACCCACGAGGAGCGAACTTTAAGCTTGAAGGATATTCGGATTCTGATTGGGCGGGAGACAAAGTGGATAGGAAGTCCACTTCTGGAGGGTGCCAATTTCTGGGTTGCTCTTTGGTAAGTTGGTCTTCCAACAAGCAAAGTTGTGTGTCTCTCTCGTCCACCGAAGCGGAATATGTGGCGACCGGTAGTTGTTGTGCTCAACTCTTATGGATGAGGCGAACTTTAAAGGATTACGGTGTGATTTGTGACAAAGTGCCTCTTTGGTGTGACAATGAAAGTGCCATCAAGATTTCTCTCAACCCGGTGCAACACTTCAAGACGAAGCATATTGAGATTCGGTATCACTTCATCCGGGATCATATTAGCCGAGGGGAGATCGAGCTCAAGTATGTCAACACTCATGATAACCTTGCAGATATTTTCACGAAGCCCTTGGATGAAGCAAGATTTCGCGAGTTAAGGCATGAGCTAAATATCATTGATTCAAGCAATGTGAATTGAACCCTTGCACATCCCACCACACTCAACTTGTTGTCTAGTTTAGGTGTAGGCATGGACATAGGGGGAGTGTTGTTCTCTCAATGAACTCTCCCTCCCGCATTCTGCATAAATTGATCAACTCTTTCACATTAGCCATTTTTATGGTACTTGTGCTTCAAAGACGAGTTTTGGTCATGGGCCCAAGGATAATTCTTCGCGGTGCCATACCAATTGACTCAAACATAGGTGGCTCCGGCCACCGCCCTCTCCTTGGAGAGGTTGTGTCTCGTGGTTGGTCTTTGTTGTCTTGTGCTTTCCTCTTCCCTGTGTTGAGTTTGTGTTGTTGTTCGTGTTCGCCTCTTTGTTATTCGGTGTTTCCAAAGGTTGTTTTGCTTTTGCTCTTTTTCTCTTGTGTGAAACTTGCACTTTCTTGGGTTACGGTCCTACCGTGGCAAGCCACGGTACTACCGCGGGAGTTGGTAGCTTTGCGCTTGCTCAGTTGCCTCCCAGGGGCATGGTACTACCGCTACCATCACGGCAGTAATTTTTTACTGCCGCTGGAAGAGCGGTACTACCGCCCAGTGCGTGGTACTTTTGCTCGGGCGGTACTACCGCGATGACCCGCGGTACTTCCGCGCCCACGCGAGCAGGTGGGGGTTAAGAGCGGGACAGGGGGAGTTCTAACTCCCCCATACCCATTCATCTCTATTCCCCACCCGTCTCTCTCTCTCCTGCCCAAGAACGGCGCCGGAGGCCTTCGCCGGATCTCCATCTCCGGTCGCTCTCCTCGGATTCCGACCGGTGGGATCGTTCCCCACCTCGCCCTCTTGCCATGGACCAAGGTTTTTCCCCAAGTTCCTCTCCTTTTCGTCCTTCCATGTGCTTTTTGGTCTTGGGGAGATGCATGTGGTGTCCTTGAGATTTTTGGCTAAATATGTGCAAGAGGGATTCGTAGGAGCGTGGTAGTGTAGTAAGCATGCCTTGTGGATAGTCAAAATAGTTCCGGTTGATCAACGGTAGTACCGATGTAGTCGTGCGGAGGTTCTAGATCCAGATCCGCAACTTGATGTCGCGGTTTTCGATACGCGCGGTACTACCGCTCCTCCTGGAGCGGTAATACCGCAGCCTCGCCTGTATCTGGCGCCATGTGGCACTTCCGTACCTTGGTGCGGTACTATCGCTTGGCGCCTGGAAGTAAAAACTTACTTCCGCCCCAGGCGCGATACTACAGTGTCACCCCGGCACGGTACTACCGCGGCGGGAGCGGATGTAATTTTTTACATCCGTACACTGGCCCGGTACTACCGTAGATTCATACAACGCTCTTTTTCTGTCCAGATCTAATGCTTATTTGTTTCCTTTAGCTTTGGCCTTTGTCTTTTGCATTGATCTGTCTTGTTTCCCGTGCGTGTTCTTGTGTTTTGTGTCTAGGTGGTGGCTCCGGTTCTCTTGCTCGTCGCTCGAATCCCAGTCGTGACACAGGGACAAAGCGGCTGCGCAACCCAGATGAAGCTCCAGAGGGTTCATCTGCTTCCCAACGCAGGACCAAGCACACCGCCAACAAGCAGAAGGAGCCCGTCATGGGCATGGATGAGATGCCCCAGGCCGAGTTTGTCATTCAAAGGAAGCTCAATCCCTATGTGAATCCCCGGCTAACTTGCGAGGCAATGATCTCTTCTAGACCAAGCAGCAGAATCTGATCTATCTGGATGTGATCAAGGCCAAGCAGAACCTCTACGTGGAAGTTCACTATATTGACATGCATCATATGAGGCAGGACAAGCACCATGGGTACTTTGGAGAGGCCTTGGATCTAGTGGAGCAGTTCGGCATTGAGCACTTACTCACCTTCCACAAGGATTTTGATCCATAGATCATAGCATAGTTCTTTGCTTCGGTCTACTTCGGCGTCGATGACGCAAGGACCATGACTTGGATGACCAATGGTCGCCGGATGTCTGCTACATGGAAGGAGTTCATGGAGTTGTTTAACGTTCCAGATGAAGGGCTCGACACGCCAGTTGGAGTTCGCCCTCATGCTAACTCTGAGTCTACCAACAAGAACAAGCTCATGCCATTCCTTGTTCAAAAGACTCTTCCCATCAATAAGAAGGTGTGGGTGCTTAACCCCTTCCTTGACATCATGCATCGGCTCTTCCGGAACACCCTCTTCCCACGCATTGGTGACATGGGCCAGGTGCATGCTTACCTCGTTGACATGATGCTCCTTTGTGAGGAGGCCTGTCAGGCTCAGACTCAGCCGCTTGATGTCTCACATATCATGTGGTGTGAGCTTCAGCTCTCCGTGTTCAACCGTAAGGTCCCCATCTATGGGCCTTACCTGTTTCACCTGATCTCCAAGACTTGGGAGAAGCACTTTCCCAATGATGAGTTTGAAGCTCCAGGCTAGATCCGTCATGAGCCCATCAGGCTTCGCATCAAGCCCCAATGGGCTAACACCACCACTTCCGCAGAGGCTGCCACGATGGCTGTGGATGAGGAGGAGATTGAGGAGGAAGAAGCTGCTGAGGACCGTTCTGCTTTCACTACTCCCTCTGCTGAGCCCTCTTGGGCGAAGAAGCTGAAGATCAAGATGATGAGGCTTTTCTGCATGCAAGTCCAGAGTCAGTACAAGGCCCATGTTGCTCAGAAGGAGGGTCGCCGTCACGACAACAGGATTTTGAGGGCGTGCGGCGAGGACGTGGCCAGCGGCTCTGAGAGGCACATCACCCCCGAGGCTGCCTGGATGGCTAAGCAGGGCTACAAGTGGACCGATTCTGAGGAGGAGTACATTCCTGCTGCGGAGTCTGGCGACGAGGAGTCGTTTTCTGCCTGAGCTACCACCCGTGTTGTAGGTGCCCTCTCTGCCTTTTTGGTGTCTCGATGCCAAAGGGGGAGAGAGAGTAGGATTTGCGTGTTGTGTGTTGTGTGCTTCGCCGTTCGCTTTGCTTTCCGTCTGTTGAACTTGTTTGCTTTGGTTTGGTTGTGCTCGTGAGACTAAGTTTATCATATGGTGTAAGACATATGCACTCTATCGTACCTTATTACCTTATTGAGCTTATGCTATATCGTGCTTTTTATGTTATGCTCATATTTACTATCTTGTTTAGTGTTAGCCTTATCTTTGCACGATATGCTTTGTCTCTAAAATATAGGAGGAGTGGTGATCCTAGTATTCGTGCCGTGCAATCCAAAGCACTTTACTCTATAGCATGAATCTAGGGGGAGCTCGTCTATATTCTAGAGATATGGGGTTTGCTTGTGCTATATTCTTTCCATTTGTGCAAATCCCGTATTGTCATTAATCCACCAAAAAGGGGGAGATTGTAAGGGCATTCTTGTCCCTTAGTAGTTTTGGTGATTGGTGACAATGCTTTTGCGGACTAATCGTGTGTACTGAGCTTTTCAAATATATCATGACTAAACACAAGACGATTTGGTGCCCCTCGAAGATTATTGAAGACGGCGTTTCTCTACGGTTCTTTTCGGTGGAGTTGAGTCGTAGGAAAGCCGTACTATTAAGAGGGGGTCCGCTTTGGAAAGGTTTGGGTGGAATCTCACGTACACGTCCCTTTTGCACCGCCTTTCCTTTGGCTCTTTGGAGTTCTACTCCGTCTCACCTTGTCTCTGCGGAATAAAGGACTCCGAGTTGCTCTTCTCAGGCTGGCGGAGCAGTACTACCGCAGGAGCCAGCGGTAGTACCGGGCTCCCGCATGGTAGTACCGTGGGCTTCCACGATAGTACCGCTCCTCCTAAGCGGTAGTACCGTGAGTTCTGGCCTGGCGCCGCTGCACAAGCGGTAGTAGGGGCGGATGTAATTTTTTTACATCCGCGCCCTACGCGGTAGTACCGTGCTGCGGCGCGGTAGTACCGTGTTTCCTGGCCAGGTACAGCAGCAGGAGCGAAGGTAGGGGCGGATGTAATTTTTTACATCCGCACCCCTCATGGTAGTACCGCACCCCTGGATCGCGGTAGTACCGTGTCGGATTTTTGCATCGATAAAATCTCAGTGGAGGTAGTCACGGATGTAATTTTTTACATCTGTGACTACCGTGCCTGGACTGTGGCTGTCCTGCGGTAGTACCGCACAGGGTCGCGGTAGTACCGCGCCTGCGGTTCTACCGAGCCCTGTTTGTGCTCTTCTGTTCAGGTCCAGGCTCTGTCACGCCCATGGTAGTACCGCGGTCCGCCGCGGTAGTACCGCAGGCCCTTGCGGTAGTACCGCTCCTATGGTGCGGTAGTACCGCGGGTCGCAGGCTGAGTGGTGAGTAACGGTTGGAATTGTCCCCCCACTATATAAGGGGGTCTTCTTCTCCAAGAAGAGTCACCTCTTCCATCCCTAAGCTCCATTGTTGCTCCAAGCTCCATTTTCGCCCGATCTCTCTCTCTAGCCAATCAAACTTGTTGACTTGCTCGGGATTGGTTGAGAAGGCCCCGATCTACACTTTCACCAAGAGAAATTTGATTCCCCCGCCTAATCCCTAGCGGATCCTGTTACTCTTGGGTGGTTGAGCACCCTAGACGGTTGAGGTCACCTCGGAGCCATAGTCCATTGTGGTGAAGCTTCGTGGTGTCATTGGGAGCCTCCAATTAAGTTGTGGAGATTGCCCCAACCTTGTTTGTAAAGGTTCGGTCGCCACCTTCAAGGGCACCAATAGTGGAATCACGGCATCTCGCATTGTGTGAGGGCGTGAGGAGAATACGGTGGCCCTAGTGGCTTCTTGGGGAGCATTGTGCCTCCACACCGCTCTAACGGAGACGTACTTCCCCTCAAAAGGAAGGAACTTCGGTAACACATCCTCGTCTCCACCGGCTCCACTCTTGGTTATCTCGTGTCTTTACTTTTGCAAGCTTACTTGTGTTATATCCCTTGCTTGCTTGTGTGCTAGTTGTTGTTGCATCATATAGGTTGTTCACCTAGTTGCATATCTAGACAACCTACTTTGATGCAAAGTTTAATTTGGTAAAGAAAAGCTAAAAATTGTTAGTTGCCTATTCACCCCCCCCTCTAGTCAATTATATCGATCCTTTCACTAGTCGGGGCAAGTGCAGCTATGGTTTGAACCCTCATATAATACATATCATGCTCCCCATAAGGATTCCGAGGCTTTAGCCATTATGATGAAGGAAAGCTAGGGAAAGACAAGATATGGAACAAGTGATGTTGTCGGATTTTGAATCATGATCCACTAACGAGTGGTGGTTGTTGGATCGGAGATCAACGTGGACTAGGTCACTCCCTTGATGTGAAGCGGCAGGTAGAGAACTTTGTCAATTGAATATGAGATTGACATCACACAACAATTGTTGAGGACGAAACAATATGGTGAGGATTTAATTTAATATTTTGAAAGTGTAGTTGTAGGATTCTTCAAAGATAAGAAGTTGATCCCACTTCATGTGCCTCCTCTGTCGTTGCACCAACCCTAGAAGGGAGTGGCACACTCGCACCGCCACTAACATTCCACACTCTCTGTGCCTCCCCTTTGACCTCTCTCGCCGCCTTGTTGTCTCGCCCACCTCCTCGTGCCCGTCTTGATCTCCACAATAGTCATGTTGCCTCTTCCGCCGCCCCAAGCCCTCCTAGCCTTGTGTGTCCATGTCGTCTCCCCCGTCGTGTCCCCTGTAACAACCTTGACATCTGGTCTGGAGGTGTAGTTTTTTGTGTGTGTTTTCACTCGATTTGTTAGTGTGAAATCAATGCGGATTATATGTGTGTATGTGCAATGGATGTTTAATTATTTATGAAGTCGTCGATGAAATTGATGTGAATGTTTAAACTTTTCATATGTGTTCATTCTTAAAAGCCCATGTTAATTTCAAGTTTGTGACATATGTTTATGTTGAAATGTGATGTGTACATGACTACTTTGTATGAACTTTTATCATGTGTGATTCCGTAAAAAACATCTTTTACCATATGTGATGAATAGATTTTTTTCTAGTAGGATTTTGAGAACATTTCTTTTTTTACACACTTTCTAAGATCTTTTTTTTACAAATTTGGAAAAAAGCTGAAATAGTATATGGGCCTAATCAGACCACATGTCGTCCACGAAGCTTGCAGGCCCTATGGTGGTCACCATGAGCCTTAGATCCAAGAGTAAAAATGTGAGCGACTGTGTCTCGCCCACAACGAGACACCAGCGTGTCGCAGCAACATCGCTACTAATGGCAGGCCCAAGTAGTATCGCAGGTTAAAAAAATTCCTTTATTGTTTCTTGTTTTTTCTTCATATTTCCAAACATATTCTAAATACATATATTCCAAACAAAAATTTACTACATAAAAAATGTTGATAAAATTCAAACAAAATGTTTGTGAAATTAGAAAAAACACATTATAAGAGAAATCTAAGTGATATTAACAAACTTATACAATGTAAAACAAATCACGTAATAAAAAAATTGTATGGCTCAAAAAATATACATGCTATTCAAAAAATGGTGGCATGGTTCAAAATATATTTGTAACATTTTCGGGAAATTTTGTACACTAATTATTTTCACATAATCTAAAAAAAGATTTCATGGCATTAAACTAAATATTTCCACGTGTATATGAAAAAAACTAACACAAAATAGGATAAATGATTAAAACCAATATGTGAAAAAATATTATCATGAATATGAAATGTGATAATGTGTATAAAAGTAATATTTTGAATGTATACAAAAATTACAATGTGTATGAAAAAAAGTAGACATCAAAGCATATATTTAAAAAATGTATCATTTATTTGAAAAAAAGAGAAATGTGTATACAAATGATTTACATGTAGTATATCAAAAATATATAATGTGTATAAATTATGTACAGCATAACTAAATTTAAAAAATGTTAACCTTCTGTAAAAAAAATCTTGATGTATACAAAATATTTAAAATATGTATGAAAAATAAACATATATTGGAAAAAATAAAATGAGAAAAAACTGAAGAAACCCAATAAAGAAACAAAGAAAAGTAAAAGAAACCTGAAGAAAAAAGAAAATGAAACTATAAACTAAAGAAGAGAAAAATAGAAACTCAACAAAACTGAGGCAAACTGTCAGAACCACAAAAAAAGACAAAGAAAAAGTTCACACAGAGTTACCTAGAGTACTGGGCTAGCCAGAGTTATGTCTCACAGTAATGGAGACATTTTTCTTAGTCCAAACACGCTCCACTTCACTAATGGCGACATAGCTCCCGCGGTAAAAACAACTTAAAAATATACCAAAAATATAGCGGGCACCAATTCAATTCAACCCATTAAATAGGTCCAGCTCATCCGAAAATCGAGCAATTGATCAAACAATTTCGACCAATAAATACCGCGTGAGCTATGTTTCACTTATGGCGAATCCTATTTGGCGCTCCAGGCGCCCATTACTGTGCATTTTAAAAATGGGCGCTCGAAGCCGTCCAAGATGGGCCGGCTCATATACTTTTCTTTTCTTCGATTTAAACCAGAGACTCAAAAAAGATGCAGGCAACAAGAATCAAACACCCAACCCGAGTGTTCCAAGACAATAGTAGTGACCACTAGGCTAGCCCGCCGACTTCGTTTATCCTTGCTTTTGTCTACGACTTATTACCTTCCTCGGTTTTCCTAAGACACATGTTTTTATTCTTTTTTTCTTTTTCTTGTTCTTTTTTCTAAAGTGCACCATTTTTCCCCAAAAATCTTGATTTTTTTTCAAATCCGATGATTTTTTCTTAAAAGAGGATGAACTTTTCTTTTCAAATTGGATAAATAAATTCAATGATGAGCTTTTTTCAAATTTGGTGAAACTTTTTCTGAATCGATGACCCCTTCTCAAATTCAATGAAATTTTTCCAAAATTGATGAACTGTTTATAATTCTATGAAAAAATCAAAATCGATAAACTTTTTTTCAAGTTTGATGAATTTTTGTTCAAATTCATGAACTTCTTAAAAATTCGTGAACTTTTTCCAAAAATTGATGAACTTTTTTATAAAGAGACAACTTCTCATAATAATAGAAAAATCAAAGTGCTAGTGTGTAATAAATAATAAATAAATTGCGCGGCTACGATGGTTCTTAAAATTTTGTGTTGCTATCAACCACTGGCATTAGAAAGACGTAGTGGTTAGCTATACCATTCCTTTATTCGGTAGGCGTGAGTTCGAGTCCTTGTATCAGCCTCAATAGGAGCTCCCCTCACTTATAGCAAGATGTATGATCCGTCGGAAGCTATTCCTGTGTGTTACAGTAATGGGTCGGCCCATTTTTCGTCATTTCTACGCCACTCGCGTTTGCTGGATTCGTTCGCTTCTGTTTTTTCTTTATGTTTTCTTCGGTTTTATTTGTTTCTTTTAAAAAAACTGTTTTATTGTTTTTACCGGTTTTCTTTGTTTTTTATCGGTTTTCACAACTTCTTTTGGTTTTTATTTCCTTTTCTTTTGGTTTTTGTTCTTTCTTGGTTTTCACTGAGTTTTTCTAATCGTTCTTATTTTATTTATTTTTTATTTGGGTTTCTTTGTTTCTTTCTTGGTTTTCTTTGTTTCCTTCTTGGTTTCACTATTTTCATGTTTTTCTTTGTTTCCTTCACTATTTTCAATTCTTTGGCAGTGTATTTTTAGCTTTCTTTTTTCTTTTTCTTTCCTTCTTCATTTTTCATTGAATTATTCATTTTTCTTTGTTTCTTGTTTGGTTTCGCCAGTTTTTTCTATTCTCACATAGAATTGCAATATTGGTTTTTATATGTTTAACATTTTTTCAAATACAAGGAATATTTTTGCATACATCTCGGGGACAAATGTACACGTTAAATAGTTCTAAACTAATAACTGACATTTTCTAAAATATACTATAATTTTTTATGTCTACTTTTTTGCATACACAATCTACCTTCAGTATATACATTAGAACATTTTTTGTTTATACCTTTAACATTTTTAAGTACATCATTAACATTTTTAAAACATACATTTATTGATGTATTCTTTTTTCATGCGCATTCTACATTTTGTATACATCAGGAACAATTTTTGTAGATGTTAATTACTTTTTAAAAATATATATTTTTATACAGGCTTAACATTTGCAAATACATTATTGATACTTTTTCATATACATTTCTTTTGCTTATTTTTTTCATACATATTGTAAAAACAATTGTATAGAAGATGAAAAATTTTATACACCTTTACAATTTTTAAATACATGATTGACATTTTTTCATATATATTTTTTGATGTCTATGCCATTGGCCAGACCGATGGTTCCCTCCCTCTCCGTCTGCTGCTCCAGCAGCGGGAGAGCGAGGGAGCCCCAGATCTGGGGGGCCGCGTCTAGATAGTAGGGTAGTGGTCTTGGCGGCACCATTGAGTTGGGATTGAAGGTGTCCGTTTGGAATAAGTGTGTCGATGCTAGATCCCCTTTCCCGACGAAGCTTTGGGCAGAGTTGGCAAGTGGCTGGAGTAGTGTCTTCTCAGATTTATCAATCCGATGAGTCTTGGTGCTCGGGGCATGGTTGGTGCGGCGGAGGCAGCAACCTGCTTAGTGAGTTCTTGTCCCATGTCTTCTTCTTCGTCTGAGCGAGGTGGGCTCTTGCTTTGGTGTGGAGGTTCTTGGGGTGGTCCTTTGGGCATAAGATAGCTGACTTCCTGTCTATCATGGAGGATTGCCAGCGAATATGCGGAGCGGTAACAGCGGCGGCGCGCCAGCAACTCGTTCCGGCAAGATTGGTTGTGTGGCTCCCTAGGGGTCCTTGTTGTAAATTCTCTTCTTGTGGGGTGCTCTTTATGGAGTAATTGGTTGGGCTTCTTTATAGATCCGAGGGGCGTATTCACAAAAAAAATGTTTCGATGTCTACCTTTTTTCGTACACATTGTACATTCTTGCGACGTGGACCACATTGTACAATATTCATATATACTAGAAACATGTTTATATACACATTTAACATTTTTCAAATTCGCGGTAAATATTTTTGATTTCTGGATGTAAAGTCGTTTTTATAATAGATATAATTGGAAAATTTGGAATATAAGAAAAATTGTAAAAAATAGCAAAAAAAAGGGAAACGGAAACAAAAAAAAAGGGAGTGCTGAAGACCAGTGGACCCTGATGGGAGGCCCATTCTGGTAGGTGTGGAGCGAGTCTGCACTACATCTCGCTAGAAGCGCGACATAGTCGCGTCCAATAAATATGCGCGTGAGCCAAAACTCAGGCCGCTCTCTCTCATATCTCAGGGCCGAATAAGTTCACAGAGCTAAAAAATTACAAAAGTTAGTCAATCTTTCAAAAAAAAAGTCAGTGAATCTGCTGACCGACGGCCGAGGCGCCGAATAAAAAGCAGCTAGCGCTAACCTACAGCATTGCTGTTCGCGAAGGGGGTGGCATAGTGAATCCACTCTTTCTGTCTCATAATATAAGAACGTTTTTCAGGCTGTTAACTGTTTTATTCCAAAGAGCAGTGGTTTGCCACTGATATGTTTCTTCAGTTGGTAACAAGTACTTCCTCCGTCCCATAATATAAGTCGTTTTTTCACACTATACTAATGTGAAAAAACGTGACGAAGGGAGTAGTATATAGTCACTCACACCGACGAAAACGACATGGGAACCACAGCCGGAGATTTTGGCATTGGATATTGTATCAAGTAACCCGCCGAGTGCAGTTTTGGCGAACGACGAAGTACGATTGAGCGCGCACTGTTCGTCTAGCTAGCTCGGCAGTGTGTTAAGGTTGCAGAGCCCTGTTGGCCAATTAATTTTTCTGTCGAGAGTATATTCTGCTGGAGGTAATAGCATCCCAGGTACCCTAACTTGCACCCAATGTGATGATCTAGTCCCAAACTTGCAAAACTAGATCAACTCATACCCCAACTTGCAACCAATGTGATGTTTTAGTCCCAGACCAATCAGAGCTCGCCAGGTACCCTAACTTGCACCCAATGTGATGATCTAGTCCCAAACTTGCAAAACTAGATCAACTCATACCCCAACTTGCAACCAATGTGATGTTTTAGTCCCAGACCAATCAGAGCTCGCCAATTGGCTGCCAAGTGGCTGGCCGGTCAGCGCCTGCAGTTTTGCACAAACCCCCCTGCCGTTTCACTGATTCAACCTGCAGTTACCCCCCACATGAACCCCCACCTGAATTAAATCTGTGCTCGACGAAATTCCGCGGAGAAGTTGGTGCTTGCGCGCGCAGTTCCTGCTCATGTCCAAGAGCCGCAACATCAGCCGCCTGCTTGCCGAGCAGGACGAGCAGCGTCTAGAGGGCCAGCGGCGGCGTCGGCATGGGAGTTCTGAAGGCAATGTCGAAGAGCATGCTGCGGCAGAAACAGAGATTGAGGAAGCAGAGGAGGAGGACGGGGACGAGGAGCAGCAGCATGTTAGGATGCATGACGGCAAGTCGTACCGCATCACCTTCCCGGACTTTCCCGGCGGGCCAGGCACCTTCGAGGCGGCGCCAAGTTCTGCTACGGCGTCCGCGTCGAGCTCACACCCTGGAACGTCGCCCTGCTGCGGTGCGCGGCCGAGTACCTGGAGATGACGGAGGAGCACTCCGAGGACAACCTGGCCGCACGCGCCGAGGCCTACCTCTCGCAGTCTGTGCTCCTCCACCAAGGCGCTCAAGTCCTGCGAGGAGCTGCTGCCGCACCCGAGGAGCTCGGCATTGTCGCCCGCTGCATGGACGCCATCGCCGCGCGCTCGTCGGCGACGTCGCGCTCCTGGTTCGGCGACCTGGCCGTGCTCGGTCCGCACATGTACAAGCGGGTGATGGTGGCCATGGCCGCACAAGGACGTGATGACGGAGGCTTTGGAGGGCTGCCTCGTGTCCTACGCCAAGGCCACCCTCCCGGGGCTGTCGAGGTCCATGAGGTGGCGCCGCGCGTCCGCGCCGGTCTCGTCGGAGGTGGAGCAGAGAGACCTCCTGGAGGCGGTGGTCGCGAGCCTCCCCGCGGACAAGGGCTCGGGGAGCATGGTGACCGCGAAATTCCTGGTCGCGCTGCTGCGGACGGTGCACATCCTGCGCGCTTCCGACGCGGCGCGCGCGGCGATCGAGCGGAAGGCCGCGACGCAGCTGGAACAGGCAACGGTGGAGGACGTGCTCATCCCGAGCTACTCCTAGTCAATACAGGGACAGTCAACACGTATATATATTCAATATGCATCGATCTACTACTAGTCAGCACAGTTCTGCAGATGTGGACATGCTTTCACATCAGATTCAGAAACATCAAAGTCTCTGAATTAAACCGATCAAAAAGATCCAATAATAATAATGCAAGCGGCAAAACAGAGTAGAGGAGGCTGGATCGAGTTTAATCTGAGCAGTACCTGTAGATGTCGGCGTATGAGTTGACGTAGGGGATGAAATCCGAGTAGTACATCCCGCCGGAGAGGGGGCCGATGGAGCGGGTGACCCTGCCATCGAAGTCGACGGCGAGCACGAGCTGCTCGAAAGGATCCCACATGACCACCTCGGCGGCGCCCTGGAGCGGAGCAGGGTCATCCTGCCGTGGCCCGTGGTAGCCCATCTTGTTGGCGTGGAACTGGCCCACCCAGGCCCAGGTGACCTGGTCGGCGCCGTCGCCGGGCACCATGTAGAGCACGGCCACCTCCTTGGCGGGCTGGTCGACGCAGGCGACGCAGAAGTTGCCCTCCATCTCGCCGATCTCCCAGTCCTTGCGGCCCTCGACCTCCTGGGGCGCGGGGATGAGGTCGACGCAGCCCGTCTCCGGGGTGTAGCAGAGGATGTGGCCGATGGTGGTGCGGAAGAAGGCGCGGTCGCGCGCGCCGACCCCGGACTGGGCGACGACCGTCTCGGGCGCGCAGATGTCGTCCCCGACGCGCCAGTCCCAGGTGCGGGTGGAGAAGGACTCGACGGCCCAGACGCCGTCGTGGACCTGGTAGGTGACGACGACGTGGTAGTGGCGGAAGCCGACGGCGCCGGCGGCGCCCACGTCGTCGTCCTCGAAGGCGATGACGACGGCCGGGTCGGCGTCGAGCCGGTGGTCGCGGTTCTGGTAGGGGAGGCGCACGCGGCGGAAGGTGAGCCGGTTGGCGATGTAGTAGAAACCGGTGGCGCAGCCGCGGAGGCAGACGAGGCCGCGCGCCGAGGCGAGCACCGACACCCTCTACGGGTGAAGTGGAGGATTCGTTCCGGCAGATTTAATTCAGGTGGAGAGAATGCGGGTTGAATAGGGAAAAAGGCAGGGACGTTTTTGCAAAAGTGCGTGCGCTGACCGTCCAGCCACCTGGCTGCCAATTGTCGAGCTGTGATTGGCCTGGGACTAAATCATCACATGAGTTGCAAGTTGAGGTATGAGTTGGTCTAGTTTTGCAAGTTTGGGACTAGATCATCACATTGGATGCAAGTTAGGGTACCTGGGGTGCTATTACCTCATTCTGCTGCTCCGAGGCAATGAATACCTCCGTTGACTGGTTACAATCACTACGAGGATCTCATCGCTTCGGCGCGGCGCAACTTCAGACCGGGCAGTAAATACGAGCTGAGCAACTGATGACACAATAGGATAGGACACCCAGAGGTATACACTATCGAGACAGACACACAGACGACCATGACGTAATCTGAGATATTTCTGGAACATACATACACGTAGCAGTACTAATAAGGTATTATTGCTATGGATTACACCTTACACTCCGGGGTTAGTGTTTTTCCTCTTCTGAACACGCGAAATAACCAGGCATGTTTTAGTGATATATAGTAAAGCTATCAACTGGTAGGAGTATACCCCTCACAAAAATAAATAAAAAAACTGGTACGTAGGAGTATATGATAAGCCAAGAAAGCAATGAAGTCGTACTCCCTTCCCGCAAAAAAAAAAAAAAGAGTTGTACTCCCGGGGGCGGTTCTTCGCTTGGGCCTCGCGGGAATTACAAGCTGTGGTGACATTCTGAAGCCACACCTTCCGTCCCAAAATATAAGATAAATTTTGACATTATCGTTATCATAATGTGAAAATCGTTTAGGACCCAGAAAGTAGTACACTAGCTACAAGTTAACACATACCCCTTCGTCTTAAAATGTAAGACGTTGAATTAGTAGGCAGGCCGGTCTAAGTCTCCACCGATCCACCGCGTCTAATCCATACACCATAGACCATAGTATGGCCGCAGCGCGACTGCTTTTCATTCCATCAGCAAACCAACGAGTTAGGCCAACTCCACCGCGCGAGCCCAAACGGACGTCCGTTTTGTCCGGATTCTGTCCGTTTGGGTAGAAGTTTGGGGTCGTGTCCGGGTCTGTCCTGGGATGTGGTGGCCGTGCGCCCATCGCGCGGCCGCATCCATTTGCCCCATCCTATCCGCGTATATTTCTTTGCAAGTCCTTCAACTTTTTTTATCATTCATTTTCGTTACATGACAATACTGTTGGGGAACGTAGTAATTTCAAAAAATTTCCTACGCACACGCAAGATCATGGTGATGGCATAGCAACGAGAGGGGAGAGTGTTCGTCCACGTACCCTCGTAGACCGTAAGCGGAAGCGTTATAACAACGCGGTTGATGTAGTCGTACGTCTTCACGATCTGACCGATCCAAGCACCGAACGTACGGCACCTCCGAGTTCAGCACACGTTCAGCTCGATGACGATCTCCGAGCTCCGATCCAGCAAAGCTCCAGAGATGAGTTCCGTCAGCACGACGGCATGGTGACGGTGATGATGTTCTACCGGCGCAGGGCTTCGCCTAAACTCCGCGACGATACGACCGAGGTGGAATATGGTGGAGGGGGGCACCGCACACGGCTAAGGAACGATCCGTAGATCAACTTGTGTGTCTATGGGGTGCCCCCCCGCCCCCGTATATAAAGGAGCCAGGGGGGAGGAGGCGGCCGGCCAAGGAGGGCGCGCCAAGGGGGGAGTCCTACTCCCACCGGGAGTAGGACTCCCTTCTTTCCAAGTTGGAGTAGGAGAAGGGGGGAAGGAGGAGGAAGAGGGGAAGGAAAGGGGGGGCGCCGCCCCCCTTCCCTTGTCCTATTCGGACTAGGAAGGGGAGGGGCGCGCGGCCCCCTCCTGCCTCCTTCCCTCTTCTCCCTCGAGGCCCATGTAGGCCCAATAACCCCCGGGGGGTTCCGGTAACCTCCCGGTACTCCGGTAAAATGCCGATTTCACCCGGAACGATTCCGATGTCCAAATATAGGCTTCCAATATATCGATCTTTATGTCTCGACCATTTCGAGACTCCTCGTCATGTCCGTGATCACATCCGGGACTCCGAACAAACTTCGGTACATCAAAACTTATAAACTCATAATAAAACTGTCATCGTAACGTTAAGCGTGCGGACCCTACGGGTTCGAGAACTATGTAGACATGACCTAGAACTATTCTCGGTCAATAACCAATAGCGGAACCTGGATGCCCATATTGGTTCCTACATATTCTACGAAGATCTTTATCGGTCAAACCGCATAACAACATACGTTGTTCCCTTTGTCATCGGTATGTTACTTGCCCGAGATTTGATCGTCGGTATCCAATACCTAGTTCAATCTCGTTACCGGCAAGTCTCTTTACTCGTTCTGTAATGCATCATCCCGTAACCAACTCATTGGTCACATTGCTTGCAAGGCTTATAATGATGTGCATTACCGAGAGGGCCCAGAGATACCTCTCCGACAATCGGAGTGACAAAACCTAATCTCGAAATACGCCAACTCAACATGTACCTTCGGAGACACCTGTAGTACTCCTTTATAATCACCCAGTTACGTTGTGACGTTTGGTAGTACCCAAAGTGTTCCTCCGGTAAACGGGAGTTGCATAATTCTCATAGTTACAGGAACATGTATAAGTCATGAAGAAAGCAATAGCAGTATACTAAACGATCAAGTGCTAGGCTAACGGAATGGGTCATGTCAATCACATCATTCTTCTAATGATGTGATCCCACTAATCAAATGACAACACATGTCTATGGTTAGGAAACATAACCATCTTTGATTAATGAGCTAGTCAAGTAGAGGCATACTAGTGACTATATGTTTGTCTATGTATTCACACATGTATCATGTTTCCGGTTAATACAATTCTAGCATGAATAATAAACATTTATCATGATATGAGGAAATAAATAATAACTTTATTATTGCCTCTAGGGCATATTTCCTTCAGTCTCCCACTTGCACTAGAGTCAATAATCTAGATTACATAGTAATGATTCTAACACCCATGGAGTCTTGGTGCTGATCATGTTTTGCTCGTGAGAGAGGCTTAGTCAACGGGTCTGCAACATTCAGATCCGTATGTATCTTGCAAATCTCTATGTCTCCCACTTGGACTTGGTCCCGAATGGAATTGAAGCGTCTCTTGATGTGCTTGGTCCTCTTGTGAAATCTGGATTCCTTTGCCAAGGCAATTGCACCAGTATTGTCACAGAAGATCTTCATTGGTCCCGATGCACTAGGTATGACACCTAGATCGGAAATGAACTCCTTCATCCAGACTCCTTCATTTGCTGCTTCAGAAGCAGCTATGTACTCCGCTTCACATGTAGATCCCGCCACGACGCTTTGTTTAGAACTGCACCAACTTACAGCTCCACCGTTTAATAAAAACACGTATCCGGTTTGCGATTTAGAATCGTCCGGATCAGTGTCAAAGCTTGCATCGACGTAACCATTTACGACTAGCTCTTTGTCACCTCCATATACGAGAAACATATCCTTAGTCCTTTTCAGGTATTTCAGGATGTTCTTGACCGCTGTCCAGTGATCCACTCCTGGATTACTTTGGTACCTTCCTGCCAAGCTTATTGCTAAGCATACGTCAGGTCTGGTACACAGCATTGCATACATGATAGAGCCTATGGCTGAAGCATAGGGAACATCTTTCATTTTCTCTCTATCTTCTGCTGTGGTCGGGCATTGAGTTTGACTCAACTTCACACCTTGTAGCACAGGCAAGAACCCTTTCTTTGCCTGATCCATTTTGAACTTTTTCAAAATTTTGTCAAGGTATGTGCTTTGTGAAAGTCCTATTAAGCGTCTTGATCTATCTCTATAGATCTTGATGCCCAATATGTAAGCAGCTTCACCGAGGTCTTTCATTGAAAAACTTTTATTCAAGTATCCCTTTATGCTATCCAGAAATTCTATATCATTTCCAATTAATAATATGTCATCTACATATAATATCAGAAATGCTACAGAGCTCCCACTCACTTTCTTGTAAATACAGGCTTCTCCAAAAGTCTGTATAAAACCATATGCTTTGATCACACTATCAAAGCGTTTATTCCAACTCCGAGATGCTTGCACCAGTCCATAAATGGAACGCTGGAGCTTGCACACTTTGTTAGCACCTTTTGGATCAACAAAACCTTCTGGCTGCATCATATACAACTCTTCTTCCAGAAATCCATTCAAGAATGCAGTTTTGACATCCATTTGCCAAATTTCATAATCATGAAATGCAGCAATAGCTAACATGATTCGGACAGACTTAAGCATCGCTACGGGTGAGAAAGTCTCATCGTAGTCAACTCCTTGAACTTGTCGAAAACCTTTCGCAACAAGTCGAGCTTTATAGACAGTTACATTACCATCAGCGTCAGTCTTCTTCTTAAAGATCCATTTATTCTCAATGGCTTGCCGATCATCGGGCAAGTCAACCAAAGTCCATACTTTGTTTTCATACATGGATCCCATCTCAGATTTCATGGCCTCTAGCCATTTTGCGGAATCTGGGCTCATCATCGCTTCCTCATAGTTCGTAGGTTCATCATGGTCAAGTAACATGACTTCCAGAATAGGATTACCGTACCACTCTGGTGCGGATCTTACTCTGGTAGACCTACGAGGTTCAGTAGAAACTTGATCTGAAGTTTCATGATCAATATCATTAGCTTCCTCACTGATTGGTGTAGTTGTCACAGGAACCGGTTCTTGTGATGAACTACTTTCCAATAAGGGAGTAGATACAGTTATCTCATCAAGTTCTACTTTCCTCCCACTCACTTCTTTCGAGAGAAACTCCTTCTCTAGAAAGGATCCGATTTTAGCAACGAAAATCTTGCCCTCAGATCTGTGATAGAAGGTGTACCCAATAGTCTCTTTTGGGTATCCTATGAAGACACATTTCTCCGATTTGGGTTCGAGCTTATCTGGTTGAAGTTTCTTCACATAAGCATCGCAGCCCCAAACTTTAAGAAACGACAACTTTGGTTTCTTGCCAAACCACAGTTCATAAGGCGTCGTCTCAACGGATTTTGATGGTGCCCTATTTAACGTGAATGCGGCCGTCTCTAAAGCATAACCCCAAAACGATAGCGGTAAATCAGTAAGAGACATCATAGATCGCACCATATCTAGTAAAGTACGATTACGACGTTCGGACACACCATTTCGTTGTGGTGTTCCGGGTGGCGTGAGTTGCGAAACTATTCCGCATTGTTTCAAGTGTAGACCAAACTCGTAACTCAAATATTCTCCTCCACGATCAGATCGTAGAAACTTTATTTTCTTGTTACGATGATTTTCCACTTCACTCTGAAATTCTTTGAACTTTTCAAATGTTTCAGACTTGTGTTTCATTAAGTAGATATACCCATATCTGCTCAAATCATCTGTGAAGGTGAGAAAATAACGATACCCGCCGCGAGCCTCAACATTCATTGGACCACAAACATCAGTATGTATGATTTCCAACAAATCAGTTGCCCGCTCCATAGTTCCGGAGAACGGCGTTTTAGTCATCTTGCCCATAAGGCACGGTTCGCAAGTACCAAGTGATTCATAATCAAGTGATTCCAAAAGCCCATCAGTATGGAGTTTCTTCATGCGCTTTACACCGATATGACCCAAACGGCAGTGCCACAAATAAGTTGCACTATCGTTATCAACTCTGCATCTTTTGGTTTCAACACTATGAATATGTGTATCACTACTATCGAGATTCAATAAAAATAGACCACTCTTCAAGGGTGCATGACCATAAAAGATATTACTCATATAAATAGAACAACCATTATTCTCTGATTTAAATGAATAACCGTCTCGCATCAAACAAGATCCAGATATAATGTTCATGCTCAACGCTGGCACCAAATAACAATTATTTAGGTCTAAAACTAATCCCGATGGTAGATGTAGAGGTAGCGTGCCGACCGCGATCACATCGACTTTGGAACCATTTCCCACGCGCATCGTCACCTCGTCCTTAGCCAATCTTCGCTTAATCCGTAGTCCCTGTTTCGAGTTGCAAATATTAGCAACAGAACCAGTATCAAATACCCAGGTGCTACTGCGAGCATTAGTAAGGTACACATCAATAACATGTATATCACATATACCTTTGTTCACTTTGCCATCCTTCTTATCCGCCAAATACTTGGGGCAGTTCCGCTTCCAGTGTCCAGTCTGCTTGCAGTAGAAGCACTCAGTTTCAGGCTTAGGTCCAGACTTGGGTTTCTTCTCTTGAGCAGCAACTTGCTTGCCGTTCTTTTTGAAGTTCCCCTTCTTCTTCCCTTTGCCCTTTTTCTTGAAACTGGTGGTCTTGTTAACCATCAACACTTGATGCTCCTTCTTGATTTCTACCTCCGCAGCTTTTAGCATTGCGAAGAGCTCGGGAATAGTCTTGTTCATCCCTTGCATATTATAGTTCATCACGAAGCTCTTGTAGCTTGGTGGCAGTGATTGGAGAATTCTGTCAATGACACTATCATCAGGAAGATTAACTCCCAGTTGAATCAAGTGATTATTATACCCAGACATTTTGAGTATGTGTTCACTGACAGAACTATTCTCCTCCATCTTGCAGCTATAGAACTTATTGGAGACTTCATATCTCTCAATCCGGGCATTTGCTTGAAATATTAACTTCAACTCCTGGAACATCTCATATGCTCCATGACGTTCAAAACGTCGTTGAAGACCCGGTTCTAAGCCGTAAAGCATGGCACACTGAACTATCGAGTAGTCATCAGCTTTGCTCTGCCAGACGTTCTTAACGTCGTCAGTTGCATCAGCAGCAGGCCTGGCACCCAGCGGTGCTTCCAGGACGTAACTTTTCTGTGCAGCAATGAGGATAATCCTCAGGTTACGGACCCAGTCCGTGTAATTGCTACCATCATCTTTCAACTTTGCTTTCTCAAGGAACGCATTAAAATTCAATGGAACAACAGCACGAGCCATCTATCTACAAACAAACATAGACAAGCAAAATACTATCAGGTACTAAGTTCATGATAAATTTAAGTTCAATTAATCATATTACTTAAGAACTCCCACTTAGACAGACATCTCTCTAGTCATCTAAGTGATCACGTGATCCAAATCAACTAAACCATGTCCGATCATCACGTGAGATGGAGTAGTTTCAATGGTGAACATCACTATGTTGATCATATCTACTATATGATTCACGTTCGACCTTTCGGTCTCCGTGTTCCGAGGCCATATCTGTATATGCTAGGCTCGTCAAGTATGACCTGAGTATTCCGCGTGTGCAACTGTTTTGCACCCGTTGTATTTGAACGTAGAGCCTATCACACCCGATCATCACGTGGTGTCTCAGCACGAAGAACTTTCGCAACGGTGCATACTCAGGGAGAACACTTCTTGATTATTAGTGAGAGATCATCTTAAAATGCTACCGTCAATCAAAGCAAGATAAGATGCATAAAGGATAAACATCACATGCAATCAATATAAGTGATATGATATGGCCATCATCATCTTGTGCTTGTGATCTCCATCTCCGAAGCACCGTCGTGATCACCATCGTCACCGGCGCGACACCTTGATCTCCATCGTAGCATCGTTGTCGTTACGCCATCTATTGCTTCTACGACTATCGCTACCGCTTAGTGATAAAGTAAAGCAATTACAGGGCGTTTGCATTTCATACAATAAAGCGACAACCATATGGCTCCTGCCAGTTGCCGATAACTTCGGTTACAAAACATGATCATCTCATACAATAAAATATAGCATCACGTCTTGACCATATCACATCACAACATGCCCTGCAAAAACAAGTTAGACGTCCTCTACTTTGTTGTTGCAAATTTTACGTGGCTGCTACGGGCTTAGCAAGAACCGTTCTTACCTACGCATCAAAACCACAACGATAGTTCGTCAAGTTGGTGCTGTTTTAACCTTCGCAAGGACCGGGCGTAGCCACACTCGATTCAGCTAAAGTGAGAGAGACAGACACCCGCCAGCCACCTTTAAGCACGAGTGCTTGTAACGGTGAAACCAGTCTAGCGTAAGCGTACGCGTAATGTCGGTCCAGGCCGCTTCATCTTACAATACCGCCGCCAAAGTATGACATGCTGGTAAGCAGTATGACTTGTATCGCCCACAACTCACTTGTGTTCTACTCGTGCATATAACATCAACGCATAAAACCTAGGCTCTAATACCACTGTTGGGGAACGTAGTAATTTCAAAAAAATTCCTACGCACACGCAAGATCATAGTGATGGCATAGCAACGAGAGGGGAGAGTGTTCGTCCACGTACCCTCGTAGACCGTAAGCGGAAGCATTATGACAACGCGGTTGATGTAGATGTACGTATTCACGATCCGACCGATCCAAGCACCGAACGTACGGCACCTCCGAGTTCAGCACACGTTCAGCTCGATGACGATCTCCGGGCTTCGATCCAGCAAAGCTCTGGAGATGAGTTCCGTCAGCACGACGGCGTGGTGACGATGATGATGTTCTACCGGCGCAGGGCTTCGCCTAAACTCCGCGACGATATGACCGAGGTGGAATATGGTGGAGGGGGCACCGCACACGGCTAAGGAACGATCCGTAGATCAACTTGTGTGTCTATGGGGTGCCCCCCGCCCCCGTATATAAAGGAGCCAGGGGGGAGGAGGCGGCCGGCCAAGGAGGGCGCGCCAAGGGGGGAGTCCTACTCCCATCGGGAGTAGGACTCCCTTCTTTCCAAGTTGGAGTAGGAGAAGGGGGGAAGGAGGAGGAAGAGGGGAAGGAAAGGGGGGGCGCCGCCCCCCTTCCCTTGTCCTATTCGGACTAGGAAGGGGAGGGGCGCGCGGCCCCCTCTGCCTCCTTCCCTCTTCTCCCTCGAGGCCCATGTAGGCCCAATAACCCCCCGGGGGGTTCCGGTAACCTCCCGGTACTCCGGTAAAATGCCGATTTCACCCGGAACGATTCCGATGTCCAAATATAGGCTTCCAATATATCGATCTTTATGTCTCGACCATTTCGAGACTCCTCGTCATGTCCGTGATCACATCCGGGACTCCGAACAAACTTCGGTACATCAAAACTTATAAACTCATAATAAAACTGTCATCGTAACGTTAAGCGTGCGGACCCTACGGGTTCGAGAACTATGTAGACATGACCTAGAACTATTCTCGGTCAATAACCAATAGCGGAACCTGGATGCCCATATTGGTTCCTACATATTCTACGAAGATCTTTATCGGTCAAACCGCATAACAACATACGTTGTTCCCTTTGTCATCGGTATGTTACTTGCCCGAGATTTGATCGTCGGTATCCAATACCTAGTTCAATCTCGTTACCGGCAAGTCTCTTTACTCGTTCTGTAATGCATCATCCCGTAACCAACTCATTGGTCACATTGCTTGCAAGGCTTATAATGATGTGCATTACCGAGAGGGCCCAAAGATACCTCTCCGACGATCGGAGTGACAAAACCTAATATCGAAATACGCCAACTCAACATGTACCTTCGGAGACACCTGTAGTACTCCTTTATAATCACCCAGTTACGTTGTGACGTTTGGTAGTACCCAAAGTGTTCCTCCGGTAAACGGGAGTTGCATAATTCTTATAGTTACAGGAACATGTATAAGTCATGAAGAAAGCAATAGCAGTATACTAAACGATCAAGTGCTAGGCTAACGGAATGGGTCATGTCAATCACATCAATCTTCTAATGATGTGATCCCACTAATCAAATGACAACACATGTCTATGGTTAGGAAACATAACCATCTTTGATTAATGAGCTAGTCAAGTAGAGGCATACTAGTGACTATATGTTTGTCTATGTATTCACACATGTATCATGTTTCCGGTTAATACAATTCTAGCATGAATAATAAACATTTATCATGATATGAGGAAATAAATAATAACTTTATTATTGCCTCTAGGGCATATTTCCTTCAAATACATCATCACATTTTGACTAGTAAAGTAAGGCCAAAGAAAACAAGAACCACAAGAATACATTTGAGAAGATACCCAACTTCCATAACTGCTCCCTTGAGTTGGATTAGCGCCTTTTCGATGCACTCATTGTTGATCTGTGGAGGGGGCACGACGTTCCCCCTCCTTTCTTCTTCAAGCCAGAAGTCGACGTTGCTTCCTCACACGTAGTATCGTGCCTTGTTGCTTCTTCGCACGTAGTATCGTGCCTAGACTCTAATCTAGTAACAAGTGCACTTGTCTCATCTAAAGCCTCTAGCTAAAAGTGCACGAACATGCACTACATTTCGCTCTATCAACATATCGATGTACTCTTCTTCCCAATACCAAAACTTGCATCCGGTCTACACAATAAAACTTAAAGTTAGCACCACTAGTCTAATCCAAGAGCACAAACATGCACCGAAGCTAAAAGAGCACATACCCCATCGTTTAAGCACTTGATGAACACCCATCCGGGATGCTTCGGCGTTGTAGACACGCGGCGCACGACCACCCTTGGGCAGTGGTCGCACTTGATGAGGGGCAACGGTGCGCCGATGAGCTTTTGGGCAAGCACCGAGCCCGGCCGGCCGCCATTCGTGTATCTGCCGGCGGACCATCGACGGTGCAGATCCGAGCGGCTAGAGGACGAGCCACTACCTGCATGTGGCCTTGCGGCCCTGCCAGGGCCTTCCGGCAAGGTGCCCGGCCAGTCCATGGCGTGGCCCGGCCTCCCACAGTCGGGCGAGCTCAAGACCGACCGGATCCGCCCCAAATGCGGTCGGCGGGTGCGCAAACAAGGTGGCCGTGCTTGGGTAGCTCGGCGGTGACGAGACGAAGGGGTTGGGCAAGCGCGCGTCCGAGGTGCACGGCTGCAATGGTAGCGGGCGGCCAGCGGCGGCGAGGGGGAGAGAGGGGAATAGTGTGGAAGAGTGGAGTGGATGCGGCCGGAGGGAGGTGGGGGCGGATAGAAAAAGGCCCGTCCTGTGCCACCGACGGGTGGGCCAGGGGAGGACACGCGCAGACGACCCGCGCGTCCGTGTGGTGTCCGTTTCACCCCAAAAGCGGCGCAAACTTGGGCCGCGGATGGGTCGAAAGCGAACACAAAACGAACAAAAGTCCGTTTGCGCCCGCGCGCTGGGCCGCCTCCTTTGTCCCTTTTACCCCAAACGGACGGAGCCGGACAGTACAGGGTCGCGCGGTTGAGTTGGGCTTAATGGTAGTAGTACAATGGATTGGCACATGCACAGTATCCGCAAAAGACGCCTGAGCGAAAAGTACAGCGCCGCCTGCTGTACTGTGCACGGCCGCACCGTCGGCTCCTGGGGCTACTGACGCAAGACCAGAAGCCTGTGTTTACCGAGCAAAACACTCTTCCGGTAAAAGAGACGCCCAAACCCACCCAGCGCCACCATTACCGACAGCTCACCCGAAAGCAGAAACGCATGAACGAAACAGACGGGCAAACACCAAGAAGAAAGGCCAAGCTTTCCACAAATAGGTATATACAGCTAGCCGGACCAGTGCCGTCGGCTCCGGCCCCTTGCGGCCGTCAGCACGTCTCTCTCTCTCACCCACACCGTCACACAAGTCCACTACGGTCGATCGCAGCTACGCAATCGCATCACGACCCGAACAGCAGCGACGGCGGCTCGTTGAGGTCGAACGGGAGGCCGGCGGGCCCGGGCGCCACGCCGAGCTCGAGCGCCGTCGACGGCGGGACGGAGACCGCTGGAGACGCTTCTTGCGGAAGACGGGGCGCCGGCGCGGCCGGCGGCCGCGAGAAGTAGACGAAGTGCCACGGCGAAGGGAAGTTGAGGTCGACGCCGCCGAACGGAACAGGCTGCTGCATAGGCGGGCGGTGGTGGTGGTGGTGGGCGTGGTCGGGGAAGTTGGTCTTGGCCTTGGCGCCGCGGAGGGTTCGCGCGGCGCGGTCGTAGGCGAGGGCGGCCTCCACGGGGGTGTCGAAGGTGCCCAGCCACACCCGCGTCTTCTTCCACGGGTCGCGGATCTCGGCCGCGTACCGTCCCCACGGCCGCTTCCTCACGCCCCTGTAGTGCGCCTCGCCTCCCCCTCCCCCTCCTCCTCCCGTGCCACCTTGGCCATGGCCGCCACCGAGGCTCGCCGCACCCCGCAGCACCGGATCCATCGGGCGGTGAGGCGTACAGTGACTCTACTCGGCGCGGCAGTGTCTGGTTTGCTCTCTTGGACAGGTCCGTCTATCTAACGCAACGCATGTGGAGCGCTACGTGGGCTGGGGTTCTTTGGGTAGCGACGGTGTACTGGTATTATAAACCGGCGCCGCACCTTGTAGAACGCGGGGGGGGGGGGGGGGGGGGGGGGGGGGGGGGGGGGGGCCGTATAAAGCGAGCCGCACCTTGGGTTGGGGTTCGGGGGGTTGGGGTGGGTTGGGGGAACACGGCACAGCCACAGCCGCCGCGCGACTTGACGTATCGCCGGGAGCCCGGGAGGGGCCGCTTCCTCTTTTTCTTACTGCTGCTGGTCGCTGCGCGGTACAGTGCCGTTCCTGCCGCTGTGCACCCCCACCGCCTCCATTTCTCCCTCATGTGAACTCTCTCCCCCCCTGCCCGCGTGACGACATCCCTAGCTAATACGACCGCGCCGCTGCTCGCTTTTCATCAGTCCTAGACGGACGACTCCACGCCCACAGCCACAGCTGGGGCAAGCGGCGCCGGACGGTGCAGCGCCCATGTCTGGTGGGGTCGCGATCGTCGGGACCTGCCTGTCAGTGAATCTTGCATGCCTTGAACTCTCTCTCCCCCTACCCGCGTGACGACATCCCTAGCTAATATGACCGCGCCGCTGCTCGCTTTTCATCAGTCCTAGACGGACGACTCCACGCCCACAGCCACAGCTGGGGCAAGCGGCGCCGGACGGTGCAGCGCCCATGTCTGGTGGGGTCGCGATCGTCGGGACCTGCCTGTCAGTGAATCTTGCATGCCTTGAACTCTCTCTCCCCCTGCCCGCGTGACGACATCCCTAGCTAATACGACCGCGCCGCTGCTCGCTTTTCATCAGTCCTAGACGGACGACTCCACGCCCACAGCCACAGCTGGGGCAAGCGGCGCCGGACGGTGCAGCGCCCATGTCTGGTGGGGTCGTGATCGTCGGGGCCTGCCTGTCAGTGAATCTTGCATGCCTTGAACTCTCTCTCCCCCTGCCCGCGTGACGACATCCCTAGCTAATACGACCGCGCCGCTGCTCGCTTTTCATCAGTCCTAGACGGACGACTCCACGCCCACAGCCACAGCTGGGGCAAGCGGCGCCGGACGGTGCAGCGCCCATGTCTGGTGGGGTCGCGATCGTCGGGACCTGCCTGTGAGTGAATCTTGCATGCCTGTGCCATCCTCCTGCCCTGCTTCCCGCCCGGTGCTGCCTTGTCGTTTATTCGCCGCGAGGAATAAAAGAGGCATAGGTGGTGGTATGCTACGATCAGGTTACGATGACCGGTGGGGGCATGGGCTCGCTGTCCCCATGGACCAGTCAGTCAAATGAGCATGGCCCGGGAGGATACGCAGTGGGTGGCGTCGGGACGTGTCGACGTGCAATTGCTTGCGCGCAGGTTCACGTGCGAGGAGGCGTGTCGTGGGGTGGGGGACAGCACGGGCGGGCTGGAACGGGACGCGTGTGGCGCATCGCCACGAGTGAAGGCGGCGGGGCCCTGGGCGATCAAAAGGTGGAGTGGATGGGTGGTGGAGGAGTACGGCGTTCGGTGTGTGCGGCGGTGTGGGCCTCGCGGGTCGCGGCTTTGCTTTTACACTATCGGTTTCGTTTCTTCGCTGGCTAGACGAGCTCCCGACTGTTTGCGGAGGAGAAGAAAGGAACTGTGTTTTTTTTGAAAATTGCGATCTATTCATCTTCGATTATGGCAGTACAACGAATACCAGAAATAATAAAAATTACATCTAGATCAATAGACCACCTAATGACGACTACAAGCACTGAAGCGAGCCGAAGGCGCGCTGCCGTCATCGCCCCTCCATCGCCGGAGTCGGGCACAACTTGTTGTAGTAGACAGTCAGGAAGTCGTGGTGCTAAGGCCACGTAGGACAAGCGCACCAGAACAGCAACCTCCCCAGATGAAGAATAACGTAGATCAGAAGTATCCAACCCGAAGATACACGAACGTAGACGAACAACGGCGAGATCCGAGCAAATCCACCAAAGATAGATCTGTCGGAGACACAGCTCCACACGCCAACCAACGAAGACGAGCTCCCGACTGTGTGGGGAGGACAAGAGAGGAACTTATTGTTAGAGCATCTCCAACAGCAGCGGTAAATATAACGCGCGTGAGGAAAACTGTGTTTTAGTGGGCGCGGAGCGGTTTCGCACGCTCCAGCAGGCGTGGGAGATTATGGCGCGCGGCAAAAAATCACGCGCGCGCGAAAAAGCGCTCCGGCGCGCGGCGTCCGACGCGCTCTATAAAACGCGTGCGCTCGAGCCGGCCAACCACACACTCGAGCGCCCCGCTGCTTCTTCTTCCCCCCGTCGCCCCCTTCTTCCTCGCATCCAGCGCCCCGCCGCTTCTTCTTCCCCCCGTCGCCCCCTTCTTCCTCGCATCCAGCGCCCCGCCGCCGCCCCCGCGCCCTTCTCCCGATGCCTTCTCCCCCGCCGCCATCACGTCCTTTTGCGGAAGCCTTCTTCCCTGCTGCCGACATGCCGTCGCGCGCCCGGAGTAGCTCCGGCTACCGCGGCATCTGCGTCCGCCCCTCCAGCATGTTCTACGCGGAGATCTGCTCCGATAGTGTGCGTCTCGGTCTCGTGACGTTCGTGACCGCGCACGAGGCCGCCCGCGCGTACGATGCGGTCGCGTGGCGCCTCTCGAAACCACGCTCGCAGATGAACTTTGACGACGCGCGGACGTGCCAGCAGGCGCAGGACCTCGCGCCTCCGCCGCGGCTAATAACCGACGAGGACCGTCACAAACACCGCAGGCAGCAGCGCCGCCTTCTCATTGTCAAGGCGGATGAGCAAGCCATGGCGGAGTGGCGCCAATGCTACCCGCAGGACGTCGCCAATGAGAATGCATTCTTGGCGGAGAGGAGGGTGAGGGAGTCCTGGATTAGGGGGTCCTCGGAAAGCCGGACTATATGCTTATGCCGGACTGTTGGACTATGAAGATACAAGATTGAAGACTTCATCCCATGTCCGGGTGGGACTCTCCTTTGCGTGGAAGGCAAGCTTGGCAATTCAAATATGTAGATTTCCTTCTCTGTAACAGACTCTGTGTAACCCTAGCCCCCTCCGGTGTCTATATAAACCGGAGGGTTTAGTCCGTAGGACGAAAACAATCATAATCATAGGCTAGCTTCTAGGGTTTAGCCTCTACGATCTCGTGGTAGATCAACTCTTGTAATACTCATATCATCAAGATATATCAAGCAGGAAGTAGGGTATTACCTCCATAGAGAGGGCCCAAACCTGGGTAAACATTGTGGACCCCACCTACTGTTACCATTAGCCTTAGACGCACAGTTCGGGACCCCCTACCCGAGATCCGCCGGTTTTGACACTGACAGAGGGCAAAGTGGCGCGCGGAATGGGCGGACAGGCGTCGGCTGAAGGCACTGGCCATATTGCAGTGCGAACTGGGACAGGCGTCGATCTTTGACGATGAATCCTCGGTGGGAAGACGCGTTTCTGTCGTCGTCAGACTACACCATCGAGGAGGAGGACAACTCGGAGTAGTTTCTAGTTTGTTTGCACCGTAGTATATTATCTATTTTTATTTGTATCGTAAGACTAGTTTGTGGTGTTGGGTTGAAGTATGCTATTTGTATTGTTGAATTTTATCTTTATGTTGTTTTAAAATTGTTCGTATGTGCTTTCGCTGCTCTTGCGCGTCGATTTTTGCAGCGCATGTTGAAGCGGCTCATGCGCGCAATATTTTGCAGCGACAGCTGGAGCCAACACTCTATTGGGCGCAAAACATGCTATTTCGGCACAGTGAAACTTGTTTTAGCGCACTGCGCATTGCGTGCCTGTTGGAGATGCTCTTATGTCGACCTGGCTGTACACAAAAACAGTAAAGGAAATTATTTGGAGAGATAATTGCACGGAAGCTACTTTTAACATGATCCTTGTGGTTGGAAAGTGCTCTAATACAGTCCCGATATATGCAAATGCACCTCTTATACCGTCCTAGAGGTTGAAACGCCAGTCCTCGGTGCGTCACGTACATATACCCCTTACGGGACCACTGCTAGCGGATAAGGTGGCTTGCTGCTTGGTTGTGGAAAAAATCCCCAATTCCTGCAAACCCTAGCTTTCTTTGATGGGCAGCGCGAGCGTCACCTCCACCACCATGTCTGTGGACGGCGAGAGCAAAGATGGCGGTAGTGTCGCGACGCCGGTCGGCGCCGGCGTTGTATCGATCCGCAGCTTGCTGAAAAGGGCTTTTCCCCCGAGGTTTGGTGTCGAGGTGAGCTATGTCTCTCTCCGGAGACGAGCCATGTGCAGCTAGTGCGCTCGCATTCCATGGATTCATTCGAGGCGCGCTATCGTGTGTTCGTGCTGCTGGCCACGGAGATTGGAGTTGCTCTGTTGTCCACCATCAAGATGCATTGCGTGATGTCTATTACTCAACCTTCTTCTTGTAGATGTTGTTGGGCCTCCAAGTGCAGAGGTTTGTAGGACAGTAGCAAATTTCCCTCAATTGGATGACCTAAGGTTTATCAATCCGTGGGAGTCGTTGAATGAAGATGGTCTCTCTCAAACAACCCTGCAACCAAATAACAAAGAGTCTCTTGTGTCCCCAACACACCTAATACAATGGTAAGTTCTACAGGTGCACTAGTACGGCGAAGAGATGGTGATACAAGTGCAATATGGATGGTAGATATAGATTTTTGTAATCTGAAAATATAAAAACAGTAAGGTAACTAGTAACAAAAGTGAGCTAAAACGGTATTACAATGCTTCGAAACAAGGCCTAGGGTTCATGCTTTCACTAGTGCAAGTTCTCTCAACAATGATAACATAATTAGATCATATAACAATCCCTGAACATGCAACAAAGAGTCACTCCAAAGTCACTAATAGCGGATAACAAACGAAGAGATTATTGTAGGGTACGAAACCACCTCAAAGTTATTCTTTCCGATCAGTCCATTGGACTATTCCTATAAGTGTCACAAAACAACCCTAGAGTTTATAGTAAAATAACACCTTAAGACACACATCAACCAAAACCCTAAAGTCACCTAGATACTCCAATGTCACCTCAAGTATCCGCGGGTATGATTATACGATATGCATCACACAATCTCAGATTCATCTATTCAACCAACACAAAGAACCTCAAAGAGTGCCCCAAAGCTTCTACCGGAGAGTCAATACGAAAACGTGTGCCAACCCCCATGCATAAGTTCACAAGGTCACTAAACCCGCAAGTTGATCACCAAAACATACATCAAGTAGATCACGTGAATATCCCATTGTCACCATAGATAAGCACATGCAAGACATACATCAAGTATTCTCAAATCCTTAAAGACTCAATCCGATAAGATAACTTGAAAGGAAAAACTCAATCCATTACAAGAAGATAGAGGGGGAGAAACATCATAAGATCCAACTATAATAGCAAAGCTCACGGTACATCAAGATCGTTCCATATCAAGAGCATGAGAGAGAGAGATCAAACACATAGCTACTGGTACATACCCTCAACCCCCAAGGGCGAACTACTCCCTACTCGTCATGAAGAGCGATGGGATGATGAAGATGGCCACCGGTGATGGATCCCCTCGGCAAGTTACAGAGGCTTGCGGCGGAACTCCTGATCTAGGTTTCTTTTCGGGGGTTTCTGTATTTATAGGAATTTTTGGCGTCGGTTTCACGTCAGGGGGGGGGGTCTCCGAGTCAGCCACGAGGTTGGGGGCGCGCCTAGCGGGGTAGGGGCGCCCTCCACCCTCGTGGATGACTCGGGACTCTTCTGGCCCAACTCTTTTGCTTCGGGGGCTTCTTCTGGTCCATAAAAAATCTCCGTAAATTGGCAGGTCAATTGGACTATGTTTGGTATTTCTTTTCTATAAAACTCAAAAACAAGGGAAAACAGAAACTGGCACTATGCTCTAGGTTAATAGGTTAGTCCCAAAAATCATATAAAATAGCATATAAAACATCCAAGATGGATAATATAATAACATGGAATAATAAAAAATTATAGATACGTTGGAGACGTATCGAGCAGCCCCAAGCTTAATTCCTGCTCGTCCTCGAGTAGGTAAATGATAAAAACAGAATTTTTGATGTGGAATGCTACCTAACATATTTGTCCATGTAAATATGTTTATTGTGGCATGAATATTCAGATGCATAAGATTCAAAACAAAAGTTTAATATTGACATAAAAACAATAATATTTCAAGCATACTAATAAAGCAATCATGTCTTCTCAAAATAACATGTCCAAAGAAAGCTATCCCCTACAAAATCATATGGTCTGGCTATGCTCTTCTTTCATCACACAAATATTTAAATCATGAAACAAACCCCGATGACAAGCCAAGCAATTGTTTCATATTTTTTATGTTCTCAAACTTTTTCAACTTTCACGCAATACATGAGCGTTAGCCATGTACATAGCACTATGGGTGGACGAGAGTATGGGGGTTGTGGAGAAGACAAAAAGGAGATAGTCTCACATTCCAACTACGGCTATCAAACGGCTATGGAGGGATGCCATCAATAGATATTGATGTGAGTAATAGGGATTGCCATGCAACGGATGCACTAGAGCTATAAGTTTATGAAAGCTCAAAAATAAATTAAGTGGGTGTGCATCCAACTTGCTTCACTACTTGGGAAAACCTTATACACAGAAATTTAGCAACAGCGCGGGTCAAAAAATCGCGCTAGTGCTATATAGCAGTAGCGATTGAAGAAAAACCGCGCTATAGATACAAACTTAGCAGTAGCGCTTGTAGTTGCGAAAGCGCTACTACTAATATTTCCATTGGCAGAATGATAGGCTACGCATAGCAGTAGCGGGCTTCGAAGAAACGCGCTACCGCTAGGGCATAATTAGCAGCGCGTTTCCTGAGAAGAGCGCTACTACTAACGGAAATAAAATAAGATGAAAAACAAATAGAAAAGTAAATGAAAATGAAAGAAATAGAAAAAGGAGAAAGGAAAAAATAAAATGTAAAGCAAAATAAACGAAAAAGCGAAAAATCGGAGGAAGGCATAGCAGCAGCTTGTGTTTGTAAGAGGCGCTATAGCTAACGTAGCTGCAGCGTGTGTCCTAGATCCCTGCTATAGAAATAGAAAAGGAAATTAAAAAAGAAAGAAATTTACATAGCTATAGCAGCAGCGCGTTTTGCAAAAACCGCTATAGCTATCTTAGCTATAGCGCGTTTTGCGAAACGCGCTACCGCTAAGTTTGACTTAACCAAAAAACCGTTTCCCCCCGGCCACCACTTCTCCCCCAAATCCCTCAACCCACCCCGCGCGCCGCCGTCTCCCCGATTCACCATCGCCCCACTTCGCCGCCGATGTCAACGCCACCAGAGCCGTGCGCCGTCGACGACACCGGAGCCGCCCCCAACGCCACAGAGCCGCGCGGCCTCGTCAACGCCACCGGAGTCACCGTCGACGCCACCGGATCCTTCCTCGCCACAACTGCCTTCCTCGCCGTCACCGGAGACGCCCCTGCCCCCCTCGCCGTCACCGGAGACGCCCCTGCCTCCCTCGCCACCACTGCCTCCGTCGCCACCACCGGAGCCATCATCTATAAGCCCCCACCCCTCCTCTCTCTCTCATGCATAGGTTAGCTAGTTTAATTAGGTTAATTATCTAGGTTAGGGCAAAAATTTAGTTAGGGCTTTGACAGAGAAGTAGTTAGGTTAACTAGTTTAATTAGGTTAATTATCTAGGTTAGTGCAAAAACTTAGTTAGGGCTTTGACAGAGAACTAGTCAGGTTAACTAGTTTAATTAGGTTAATTATCTAGGTCAATTAGTGCAAAAATTTATTTTAGGCTTTGACAGAGAACTAGCTGCATTAACTATTTTAATTAGGGTTAATTATCTAGGTAAACTAGATTAACTAACTAGGTTAAATAGGTAGGTTAATTAGGTTCGTTGGATTAACAAGCTAGGTTAAGTAGATTGGCAAAGGTTTTTGATTTTTGAAAAGACCACTATTTTTCAAGGAAAATAATTTAGGCAAATTTTATTTTTCATTGAAGTGGTCATGTTATATCTTTTCATTGAAGTTGTTCGATTGTGCCCAAGTGGCTTTGTTGTTTCCAGGGAATGATGCTGAGTGGCCTATGTTTTGCCGGAATGTTGATTCATTTCTGTTCCGGCAAATTTCAGGTTCTCGATTTGTCCACTTTTTAGCAAAGGTCATGCCGAAATTTCCCGTGAATTTCGGCATGACTTGTGCTACAAACTAGGACATATCGAGTGCCCGGGATTTGCCGCACCAAGAAGGAGTCAACATTCCTGCAAAACAATAGTCCTTTTTTATGTCATTATTCATTTTATTAGGTCTAGAATTAATTGACTAGATTTAATCATAGGAAACATGGCTAGCAACGATGAAGGACAGGGTTCTGGTGATTGCGACGACGTCTACCGGGCGACAGACGAATTTTTTAGCCTTACCGACGATCAACAGATGTTGTTGCTGGGCCCACCGGTGGCATCGGGGACTGAGACCGACACGCAGACCGGTGCTGAGACCGACACGCAGACCGGTGCTGAGACTGAGACCGACGCTGAGATTCAGACCAGCATCGAGACCGACGCTGAGACCGGTGCTACCTCGAGGAGCGGAGCCGGTGTAGAACCGAAAGCAAAGAGGCAATGGGTCCCTAACAAACTCAGGACTACTAGACTGGTGGTCACGGAGGTGTACGACGGCAATTTTGAGCCAAAGGCGCCCGAGGAAGCGCGCGCGTGCTACGGTAATCAAATAGGCTGCATCATACGGACAACCGCCACCATCAACGATGAGAATCTAAAGAAGATAGAAAATATGAGGAGCTCCCTCCTAAAGAAGTTTCACCTGATATTCCTGTTCCCAAGCCGGAATGAGAAGGATTATGAAGATCTAGACAAGGACCCGGCAATGAAGAAGATAAACAAACACGCCATGACCAAGTTTAGCAACGCGTTGGCCGCCTGGAAAAATCGAGTGAAAGCAAAGATCAACGACGGGGAACCCTACTCCGAGATTGTAAAGGATAGTCCGACAATCACGAAAGAGCATTTTCAAATATTCAAGGAGGCTTGCGAGGCCGAAGCTGCCAAAAAAAGTCTAAGTACATGAAGGGGCTTCAAAAGAGGAACATTGGGACCCACCACCTCGGAAGCCGTGGTTACGGCGGAAAGAGGTCCAAATGGGCCAAGGAGGACGCGGAAGCCGCGAGTCTGGGCATCCCAGACCCCTTGGCGGATTTCACCGTCCCGCAGGAGCGTGACGTCCTGAGGGCCCGGCACCGTTGGGACCCAGTGAAGAAGGTTTACGAGACAACACCGGTCATTACGGAGTTCATGAGACTGCTGGTAATTTTAGTTTCTGATCAATTCGACTGCACACGTTAGTCATATTTGTAAACGATCCTTGTGCCTTTTGCAGAGAGAGCAGCACTGGATTGCGGCCGAAAGCGACTCGCCGTCTGAGGCATTGGCGAGGCCCAAGTGGGACACTCCATTCAACCGGGCGTTGAACATATTGAAACAACAACCGGTGGATACTCGACCGTCGTATGGACGCGTGCACGGTGTCGGAGACGGCGCCACATGGAAGAAGTACTACCGTGAGACCACGGAGGAGAAAAAGGAAAGACGAAGGTTAACTGAAGAAAGCAACGACAAGAAGGTTGAGATTGCGGTTGAGAAGAAATCATCTCAAACAGTCGCAACAGTGGTAGCTGCCGCAAAACAGGCGATTGCAGATATATCTACTTCCTTGGTGACGGGCGTTTACACTTGGACAAGGCAAAATCCAGAAAAAAATGCAGAGGACTTTCCCCTTGCTGACTTCTTGGGAGCACCTGCTCCTGCACCGGCTCCCGCACCTGCTCCCGCACCGGCTCCCGTACCTGCTCCCGCACCGGCTCCCGCACCGGACGTGCTCGGTGGTGCCTCCTCTTTGGCTGAGCTCGACGCCCTCACGGTATCTGCCACACCGGCCCCCTTCAATATAAATGTATAATCTCCCGTTTTCATTGCCTTTCGGATGTCTCACGTCGCAGACTTTTCTTTGCAGGCCGACGAAACCCCTTGCACCATATTGTACACCATCGGCGAACAGAAGGTGGACGTGGGGAAGGGGACGATAATGGAGCCGAAGGAACCATTGTTCCACAGCCGGTCGATCCCCCCGAACGTCTTCAAGGTTTCCGTGGCCAGTGTCAAACCGGGCCACGAGAATTTGCCTCCTCTAATACTAGTGGGGGATGACGACGAGACCCCGTGGCGGCTTGGTGATTGTTGCAATGGGTGGGTCCTGTTGTGGCCAAAGAGTCTGCTTCGTCTGGAGGCGGCCGGGAGCACACCCACGAGCACGCAGCCTCAGCAAGGTATGAACATCAACACCCCACCTACCCAATTAGCGTCGGGTGTCGGGTTGGGTGATAGCGGACGGGGTAAGCAGGTGGCTCCATTAGTCGCTGATGACGTCGCCATGGATGAGGATGAGGATGACGATGGCGCTGAACAGTATGTCTATACTGGCGCCTCCTCAGGGTTTGAGCATCATGAGTCGGTGCCTGAATTACCGTCTCAACGTATTATTGACGACCATCCGGTGGTAAAGAAGCCTAGGAAGAGAGCGAGGAAAGGCAAAAAAGCTGATTCTATGATCCAGCCGCCTCAGCAGCCTCGGCTTCAGGACCGTGTAGATATCCCCGATGCGGATAAATGGCATATCCCCGGTCGACCAATCCTACCTGAAACAGCGCTACGGGCCAGATTCGGCGATCTAAGGAGACTTCATGACGATGTGCTGCGGGTAGAGAAAGGCCTCATCGCCTCGAAAGATCCAGGATACCCACTCTACGTGGTTAACGTTCCGCGGCAAATGTCGTACGTCGACGGCTTCCCCGCGGATAAGTTCTTCCTCCGATTCGATTACATATTCGACATGTTTCACGTGAAGAAGCTGGATTTTACGTTTGTCCGCCTTTATGCCTTGCACATGAACTACATCATTGGGGTTGAGCAGATACGTTTTATCTGTGTCGCTGACCCGTACTACATGCACGAGGGCTTCTTGGGAGTCTGTGCACAGCATCGTGAATACGCGAGGGATTACATCGTCAGTTTCATGCTCGCCAATAAGGACAAGGAGGCGATTCTCGTGCCTTATCATCCCGTGTAAGTCATCCGCGCTGCTATCCTTCCTTCGATTTCAATAATTCATTTGCACGGTGGAGGCTAATTAATTTGAGGTGTACTTATTTTGCGCAGCGGCGGGCGCGCCGTCCTCATCATCCTCTACCCCCGATTCTCCCACGCTCTTTACTTGGACTCGTCGAAGAACATTCACAAAAAGGATTACACCCACATCAAAGATGTTCTCGACAGTGCTATGTTTTACTACCAAGCAAGGGGTGGAGAGGTTAGGGACAAGAAGAGAAGGGGCGGCAGGGCCGCCTTCAGCCATAAGACCGACTTCTGCTGCATCCAGCAACCGAACGATTCTCTTAATGATGGATTCTATGTCCTACACCACATGCTGGAGTACAGACGGGATCACCAGAACCTTCACATGGCACCTAGATCTGGCGATGCCCATATTCTGCAATGGGCAAAGGACATAGGAGATATCGAGGATCATCGACTTCGAGCTGAGTTCTATAACATCCAGCGTGAACTTGCCCAAATCATCATGAATGAGGTCGTCGGAAAAACAGGGATGTTCCATGCAGAAGGACAAATGTCGCGGGAAGACGTCCGAACATGGATAGCCTCTCAGCGTCTCGACATGAAGCCTTTCACTAAGCTCGATGACTATCTCCCTGACATGGATGGATGGCACGACATGATGGAGTGATTGTCGATATATGACAATGTGTCCGTTTAGTCCATACTTTCTTTTATGACAAAACTTTGAGTTATGCACGGTGAAACTTTATTTGTGATGTAATTAAACCGTCCTCCTCCTCGACTAGCGAAAATCACTCTAGTTAGGTCATTTTGGGTACGATGAACTTTGTTATTTATGCTTATGATATGTTGTTTCTATTTTTGCCAAGTCTGTCTCTTTCTGTTGCTCAACTATATATGTTGCATATCATCGACTCATGTGACGATGCAGGTGCATAGATCATAGATGGCGAAGAAGTGCTACGCCAGGAGTATATATACGACAAGTGGCTGGAGTGTCAGGCCCAGGTGTACCGGTTTTCGGTTTCCGAGCGACACGCAGTACTTAGTTTAGGTTCACGCTAATGCGAGAGAGGGATACGAACTCATGTACTCAAAGTGATAGCTATTCTCGCGTATATCATTGTTTAGATGGATGACGATGTATTTGCAAGTAATCGAGACTTGTATCACTATTTTCGAGATTGATGACGAGAGACCACTTTGTGTTGGATGATGATTATGATGATGACATGATTTGATGAGACTAATTGTATGTATATGCTATGATTACATTTGTATGTGGATGATATGCTAAAGATTATTGTATAAAGCCTATTCAAATAAAAAACAAATATACAGGAAAAAAACTAATAAAACTAGTAGTAGCGAGGGGGGGAAATTTAGCAGTAGCGCCGACTTACCAGTAGCGCTTCCTGCTGAAAAGCGCTGCAGATAATATCAGTAGCGCCCTTTTCCAAAGAGAGCTATAGCTATTCATCAGTAGCAGTAGCATGGGTCAACAGGCGCTACTGCTATATGTTAGCTGTAGCGTCTTATTAGTAGCGCCGGTACCCGCGCTACTGAGAGGGCCAAAACCCGCGCTGCTGCTAGGCTTTTCCCTAGCAGTGCTTGCTCACGAAGACCTAGGGCAATTTGAGAAAGCCCATTATTGGAATATACAAGCCAAGTTCTATAATGAAAAATTCCCACTAGTATATGAAAGTGACAAAATAGGAGACTCTCTATCATGAAGATCATGGTGCTACTGTGGTAAAAGGATAGTAGCATTGCCCCTTCTCTATTTTTCTCTCATTTTTTTTGGGTCTTCTCCTTTTGTTTGGCCTCTTTTTTATTTATTTTTATTTTTGTTTTTCGTCCGAAGTCTCATCCCGCCTTGTGGGGGAATCATAGTCTCCACCATCCTTTCCTCACTGGGACAATGCTCTAATAATGAAGATCATCACACTTTTATTTACTTACAACTCAAGAATTACAACTCAATACTTAGAAGAAAATATGACTCTATATGAATGCCTCTGGTGGAGTACCGGAATGTGCGATGAATCAAGAGTGACATGTATGAAAAAATTATGAACGGTGGCTTTGCCACAAATACGATGTCAACTACATGATCATGCAAAGCAATATGACAATGATGGAGCGTGTCATAATAAAAGGAACGGTGGAAAGTTGCATGGCAATATATCTCGGAATGGCTATGGAAATGCCATAATAAGTAGGTATGGTGACTGTTTTGGGGAAGGTATATGGTGGGTGTATGGTATCGGCGAAAATTGCGCGACACAAGAGAGGCTAGCAATGGTGGAAGGGTGAGGTGCGTATAATCCATGGACTCAACATTAGTCATAAAGAACTCACATAATTATTGCAAAAATCTATTAGTTATCGAAACGAAGTACTACGCACATGCTCCTAGGGGGATAGATTGGTAGGAAAAAGACCATCGCTCGTCCTTGGCCGCCACTCATAAGGAAGACAATCAATAAATAAATCATGCTCCAACTTCATCACATAACGATTCACCATACATGCATGCTATGGGAATCACAAACTTTAACACAAGTATCTCTCAAATTCACAACTACTCCACTAGCATGGCTCTAATATCACCATCTTCATATCTCAAAACAATCATAAAGAATCAAACTTCTCATAGTATTCAATGCACTTTATATGAAAGTTTTTATTATATCCCTCTTGGATGCCCATCATATTAGGACTAAATTTATAACCCAAGCAAATTACCACACTATTCTAAAAGACTCTCAAAATAATATAAGTGAAGCATGAGAGTTCATCAATTTCTTTAAAATAAAATCACCGCCGTGCTCTAAAAGATATAAGTGAAGCACTAGAGCAAATGACAAACTACTCCAAAAGATATAAGTGAAGATCAATGAGTAGTTGAATAATTATGTAACTATGTGAAGATTCTCTAATATTTAAGAATTTAGGTCTTGGGATATTTCATTCAAACATCAAGCAAAGCAAAGTAAAATAAAATGACGCTCCAAGCAAAACACATATCATGTGGTGAATAAAAATATAGCTCCAAGTAAAGTTACCGATGAACGAAGAAGAAAAGGGGATGCCATCCGGGGCATCCCCAAGCCTAGTGTCTTAGTTTTACTTGAATATTACCTTGGGGTGCCTTGGGCATCCCCAAGCTTAGGCTCTTGCCACTCCTTATTCCGTCCATCGAATCTTTACCCAAAACTTGAAAACTTCACAACACAAAACTCAACAGAAAATCTCATAAGCTCCGTTAGTATAAGAAAATAAATCACCACATAGGTACTGTCGTGAACTCATTCTAAATTCATTAGTGTAATATCTACTGTATTCCAACTTATCTATGGTTCATACCCTCCGATACTACTCATACATTCGTCAAAATAAGCAAACAACACATAGAAAACAGAATCTGTCAAAAACAGAACAGTCTGTAGTAATCTGTAACTCTCGAATACTTCTGTAACTCCAAAAATTCTGGTAAATTAGGAAGTCCTAATAAATTTGTGTAACAATCCGGATAAATAAGAATAAGATCAAAAGCACGTTTCTGTGAATTATTAAAACTAATTTACAGGGCACAAAAGTTTCTGATTTTCAGCAGGATCAACACAACTATCAGCGTAAGATATCCCAAAGGTCTTACTTGGCACTTTATTGAAAAAAGCTATAAAACATGATTACTACAGTAGATTAATCATGTGAACACACAAAAACAGTAGGGGTAAATGTTGGGTTGTCTACCAACAAGCGCTTTTCTTTCATGCCTTTTTAGCTAGGCACGATGATTTCAATGACGCTCACATGAAAGATAAGAATTGAAACATAATGGGAGTATCATGAAGCATATGACTAACACATTTAAGTCTAACACACTTCCTATGCATAGGTATTTTGTGAGCAAACAACTTATGGGAACAAGAATCAACTAGCATAGGAAAGCAAAACAAGCATAACTTCAAGATTTTCAACACATAGAAAGGAAACTTGATATTACTGGAATTCCTACAAGCATATATTCCTCCCTCATAATAATTTTTAGTAGCATCATGAATGAATTCAACAATATAACTATCACATATAGCACCCTTTCCATGATGCATAAGCATAGAATTTTTATTACTCTCCACATAAGCAAAACTCTTCTCATTCAGAATAGTGAGAGTATCAGAAGAAACTCGAATACTATAAATCGTTTCCGCATTGAAAGAATAATGTTCAGAAAAAGGGTATTCATAATCATGACAAGTTTTATAAATATAATCATCACTACTTTTTATAACATAAGTGTCATCACAATAATCATCATAAGTAGCAACCATGTTCTCATCATAATCGATTGAAACCTCTTCCAAGATAGTGGAATCATTACTAAATAAAGTCATGACCTCTCCAAATCCACTTTTATCATTATCACAATAAGATTCAACACCCTATAAAATAGCGGGATCATTACTTCCTAAAGTTGACACTCTTCCAAACCCACTTTCATCAATATAATCATCATAAATAGGAGGCATGCTATCATCATAATAAATTTGCATATCAAAACTTGGGAGACTAAAAATATCATTTTCATTAAGCATAGCACCCCCAAGCTTGGGACAAACATTAATTGCAGCAAATAAATTCTCAAACATGTCATTCTCATCAAACGTAGCATCCCCAAGCTTGGGCCTTTGCATATCATAAGCATAATCACTCTCATCATTAATAGTATGGATATCACCAATAGTATAGCAATTATTATCATCACAATGAGTAATAGGCATAACAATAATAGGAGCAACATAATTTGGGAGAGATACCTTTTTACCTTTGCTTCTCAGTCTTTTCTTTTTCTTCTCCATATTATGTGTGGGTTTAATCCACCTTTTGGAGCTCCTTATTAATGAGATCGGTTGTATAGAAAACTCCTCCTCGTACCTGATTCATCATAAGAAAGAATAGGAGGATATTGTGAAACCTCTTCCCTTTCATTAGTATTCTCTTCATCTTCTACTTGTTTTCTTGTCTTTATGTAATTGGCAATATAAGGATTTTCAATGCAATTCACCGCACAATACATATAAATTTCCTCTAGATCAAAATCAAGAACTTTCTCAAGGACAAATTCTGGAATATCCTTAGTTATACATTTCATTTCTTCATAACCTAAAAGAAAACTAAGTTCATTATGATTTTCAAGGGAAATCAAGTCATCACAATTTTTGGACACGATTCGATCATGAGACAATTTGCATTCGTGATCTAAATGACCACGTTCATTGCAAAGTTCACAAGTATGGCTAAGAAAATTTAAATTTTCAGAACAAACATCTAGCCTCTCTTGCAACCATTTAGTTTCTAAATACTTATGCCTCTTGTAAAATCTATCTTCCCTATTTGGTGTGTACTTGCAAACTCTATGCACTCCACAAAAGTTGACATGCTTATAAGGGACATTTTTATCATGACTAGTGCAATCATCATTAGTACTATGGATATTCAAAGAGTTCATACTAACAACATTGCAATCATTCTCATCATTCAAAGATCTAGTGCCAAACATTTTATTGGATTCTTCTTCTAACACTTTGGCACAATTATCGGAATCCTTATTTTCATGAAAGACATTAAAAACATGAAGCATATGAGGCAACCTCAATTCCATTTTTTGTAGTTTTCTTTTATAAACTAAACTAGTGATAAAACAAGAAACTAAAAGATTCAGTTGCAAGATCTAAAGATATACCTTCAAGAATTCACCTCCCCGGCAACAGCGCCAGAAAAGAGCTTGATGACTACTATGCAACCTTCTTCTTGTAGATGTTGTTGGGACTCAAAGTGCAGAGGTTTGTAGGACAGTAGAAAATTTCCCTCAAGTGGATGACCTAAGGTTTATCAATCCGTGGGAGGCGTAGGATAAAGATGGTCTCTCTCAAACAACCCTGCAACCAAATAACAAAGAGTATCTTGTGTCCCCAACACACCCAATACAATGGTAAATTGTATAGGTGCACTAGTTCGGCGAAGAGATGGTGGTACAAGTGCAATATGGATGGTAGATATAGGTTTTTGTAATCTGAAAATATAAAAACAGCAAGGTAACTAGTAACAAAAGTGAGCGAAAACGGTATTGCAATGCTTCGAAACAAGGCCTATGGTTCATACTTTCACTAGTGCAAGTTCTCTCAACAATGGTTGCATAATTAGATCATATAACAGTCCCTCAACATGCAACAAAGAGTCACTCCAAAGTCACTAATAGCGGAGAACAAACGAAGAGATTATTGTAGGGTACGAAACCACCTCAAAGTTATTCTTTCCGATCAATCCATTGGGCTATTCCTATAAGTGTCACAAACAGCCCTAGAGTTCGTAGTAAAATAACACCTTAAGACACACATCAACCAAAACCCTAAAGTCACCTAGATACTCCAATGTCACCTCAAGTATCCGCGGGTATGATTATACGATATGCATCACACAATCTCAGATTCATCTATTCAACCAACACAAAGAACCTCAAAGAGTGCCCCAAACCTTCTACCGGAGAGTCAAGATGAAAAACGTGTGCCAACCCCTATGCATAAGTTCACAAGGTCACTAAACCCGCAAGTTGACCACCAAAACATACATCGAGTAGATCACGTGAATATCCCATTGTCACCACAGATAAGCACATGCAAGACATACATCAAGTGTTCTCAAATCCTTAAAGACTCAATCCGATAGGATAACTTCAAAGGAAAAACTCAATCCATTACAAGAAGATAGAGGGGGAGAAACATCATAATATCCAACTATAATAGCAAAGCTCGCAGTACATGAGGATCGTTCCATATCAAGAGCACGAGAGAGAGAGAGAGAGAGAGATCAAACACATAGCTACTGGTACAAACCCTCAGCCCCCCGAGGGTGAACTACTCCCTCCTCGTCATGGAGAGCACCGGGATGATGAAGATGGCCACCGATGATGGACCCCCACTCCAGCAGGGTGCCGGAACAGGGTCCCGATTGGTTTTTCGTGGCTACACAGTCTTGCGGTGGCGGAACTCCTGATCTAGGTTTCTTTTGAGGGGTTTCTGTATTTATTGGAATTTTTGGCGTCGATTTCACGTCAGGGGGTCTCCGAGTCAGCCACGAGGTAGGGGGAGCGCCTAGGGGGGTAGGGCGCGCCCTCCACCCCCGTGGATGACTCTGGACTCTTCTAGCCCAACTCTTTTGCTTCGAGGGCTTCTTCTGGTCCATAAAAAATCTCCGTAAATAGGCAGGTCAATTGGACTCCGTTTGGTATTCCTTTTCTATAAAACTCAAAAATAAGGAAAAAAATAAAAACTGGCACTGGGCTCTAGGTTAATAGGTTAGTCCCAAAAATCATATAAAATAGGATATAAATGCATATAAAACATCCAAGATGGATAATATAATAGCATGGAACAATCAAAAATTATAGATACGTTGGAGACGTATAACTGCGGTGTGCTGCCGTTGGATGTGGGCATCGAGGTTGAGCCCCCCCACTACTTATGGTTATTCTTCTTGACACACAAGAAGTGCACGGTGGCACTTCAGTCGTTGATGCAGTTCAAGTACTGCCGCGGGTGGATAAAGTTTAAGCGTTGGACCATAGCGACTCGCGCGACTCCAGGTGCTCCGGAGTACAAAACAGAGCCAAGTTTCGAATTTATCCCTGATCAGGTGTAGTCGACATTGTTCCACATCTTATTATAAGCGGAACACAAAATGAAACCACCCCTTTGCATTGAATTTCATCCACCCCTTAATTCATCAAACTTGTTCACTTTTCTTCGCTATTTAGAACATGTCATGTTCTCACCAAAGCTTGCTTCAATTCTTTTGGTTGCTTTTGTTTTAACTTGACATGCATTCATGTTATCCTACTCAGGCCTTGCCTATCTTGCTAGCGTTTCCTCCTCCTATCTTTTCCCTACAAGTCCTTTGTTGAATGGTCCGCTGCTCCAAGCTTCTTGTCATTATACCTCTTATGTTTGCAAAAAATGGTTCCTTCTAGAAAATTCCTCTGCTTGATCTATAAGAAACATGGCATCCTCTGCTTTAAATGTAGTCTTTGCAGTTCTTTTCCTCTCTTCAACAATCCTTTGTTTTTTCTTCAACTTTTTTTTGCTTCTTTCTCATTTCTTTTCCATTGCCCCATAGCTTCTCTTCTTTTGTATGCTATGGTAAGTTTTTCCTCTAGGGTCTTTCTTTTCCTTTCCTCGCTAGTTTTTCTCCTCTCTTTTGTAGCAAGTTTCTTTTTATCTAGTATAGCCTCGTTTTTCTCCTCAGCAACATGTTTTTTGGCTAGAACTACATCTTTCCACTTCTGAGAAAATATCATAATCTTCTTCTTCTTCTTCTTCTTCTTTTAACTTAGCAATAGTTGCATCAAACTTGGCTTGATCTGCTACTTTTCTTCTCTTTGTTGCAGCTCTAAGTCTGTTATTGCAACAATGTCTCTCTTCCTGTGAACACCTCCTTATTTGTTGCAGTACTTTGTTCAGTTGGTGGTTATGGCAGGGCTTGTTGCTGAAGGAAAACATTCTCGGGTACTAGCCCTTGCAAAAGATCATCTCTCTGCCGTGACTCTTTGTATGAACAAACAAACATGTATAAGAACACATAAACCAAGAAGTATGTATGAGCAAAAAAGATCGATTTTAGCTAGCGTCGTGTATGAGCACACAAACATACTTCCTGTGTTAAACAAACATACTTTGGGAAATCCCGAACCTGTATTACAGTGTCAACTATTCTAGTCAATCATGGGCCTCTTTGCTGAGAACTAACATGTGGTTCATGTTTTCCCTAAACCTTCCCTCTGTAGTAGTCGCAACACATTTCCATAGTTGGTTCTTCAAGGCCTCACCTTTAAAGTTCTTGTTGAAATTCTGCCACAAATGTCTCACACAAAATATGGGGGGGGGGGTCGCTCAACAATTCTCTCATTGTCTTAACTAAAGCCTGCATAAACATTCTGATGTAGCACTTAAGTAAAATAAATAAAGGTTCGATTTTCTAATGTAACCACAAATTAATTGGAGGTATTTACTTACTTTCTACTTGTCAGACATGATTGTCCAAAGCTTTGTGTTTCCAATCCCAAGATCTTGCTTCAATGTAGTCAGAAACCGTCTCCAAGATTTTGTCTTCACTTTGCACCACTACATGCGCCACATGATATAAGCAATCATTGGAATCCAACCCCCCTGCATTTAAAAGAACACCTCCATATCGTGTCTTCAAATGAAAACTATCTAGGAAAATAATAGGGTTGCAAAGATAAGAACCCCCTCTTGCATGCATCAAATGAGAAGTAACATTTCTAAAACTGTCCCTCGTCTCAAAGTTCAACAAAGAATGTACTCTAGGGATTTGATTTCCTGTGCTCATTTGCATAGTCCCACAACTAGTTGTATTGTGCAATCTCATCTCTATATATAATATCATATGCAATCTTCCTAGCTCTCTAGAGTTTCCCCCTTTTAATTTCATGTTCAAATCTTCTTGCACAAATCCTGCTAAACCCTTCAATGTCATATCATCCAATGCCCTAATTTTATCTACATACTTGTGAGCAATGTACCTAGCTGTAAATGTTGTAACTTGTCACTTCTTCTCACACATATGTTGAGCATTGAATGTTTTCACCATTATTGCATTTCTCCTATTGTCCTAAGATGCATAGAGATACCAGGGGCATCCCTTCTCACACTTTGCACAAAGTTTTACTTTGTCATTCTTTGGAAATGTGACATTGACCCTCTCCTTGCAAATATACTCTCTAATAGCCTTCCTTAAGAGCTCAACAGATGAGAATGACTGCCCTGCATGGAACTTGGGATCATGCTTGTCTGCTGTTGTGAAAGATTTGAAATTGAATTTCATCTCCTCTTCATTTGAATCTAGAGCATATGATGCCTCATCTTCAGAGTTTCAATATTCAAACATGCACTTTCTCCCCTTTCTTGTCTTGCAAAGGTGCAACTGCTCCTACACCAAAACATCATTCCCATCCTCAAGTCATAGTCGATGTCAACAATTTCTGGTTTGTAATCACTATCTAAAGAATTACTATCACCATATTCTTTCGCCTAATCTTCTAATTTCTGTACTCTTGGTCTCAACCTTACATGCAGCTTCTTATGAGTATGAATTTCATTGCTTTCATCCACAACAATACAAGATACCATGTTGTCATCATTTGCATTGCTTTGCTTCTGGATTGAACTGAAAACACGAGGAAATTGTGCTACTGGATTAGCCACAACATCACCCCATGCTACTTCTCCTCCAGAGATGTGGCTATCAAAAGGATCAAGATAGAACATATGGAATCTCTACCCTCGAGGGACCCTTAGGTAAACATGATTTATGTGTGCATCATTGCACAAAAGCCTTGCACCATATTCACTAAGTTAACAACCTTGGGGCAACCAATACAAATCAATTGTGCCCACCTTCTCATAACCCATATGCTCAATTATATCTTTAGACATTTTTAGTATGCCAACTCCACATGACAATAATCATAACAAACATTTTAGCCATTCAAATAGCACCTATTTGTCCATTGCCAGAGAAAGATCCTGCATGGATCACCTCAAGAGTAAACCAACCACTGCCATCGCTGAAAATAAATAACGTACAAAAAATCAGACTTTATGCCATACAATCCAAAAACCCTATCACAATGCGCATCAAATCACAACAAATCGATGTATGAAAACATTATAATCTCTGCAACATCGCCTAATCCTAGCATGAGTACTACTTTCTGGCCCGAATCGCTATCTACTGTGACCTTGACGACACATATCGTAGGTCGTGGCGGCCGTTCGGGCCCGTGCATCGCCGCCGAAACTGCCGTCTAGGGTCGCCGCGTAGTCGCGCTCACTCCTCCCGTCGGCCGCATTACAATTGAAAGACTGCCGGGTCACCGATCATCCGCCGCCGCACCATGTTCCTGCTTGGGGTTTCTATCTGGTTTCAGTTCGTGAAGAAGGAAGGGATCAACAACATAATTACCACCAACTTGACTGTGAGTGAGCCCCACACCGACATATCATACGGGGGATACAAGATACATACACGACCCGTGGAGTCAGGACAGTCGTTTCAACCTCCAGGACCGTATATGACGCATATTTACATGTATGAGGACAGTATCGGAGCACTTTCCAACCAGGAGGATCATGTTGGACATCACACGCGGCTAAGAGCATCTCCAATAGATGATGCAAATTTGGAGATGTAAAACTAGGTGTTGTATAATTTGCATCACAAAAAAGTGTTTTTTACATCTCCAAAAAGAGCCAACTCCAACAGACGAGGTATATTTGTGATGTAAAACTCTAACTCCAACAGATGGTGTATTTGAAGATGTAAAACTAGTGCACTGAACCTATTGTCAAAACTGTCAAAGCTCGCGCGCTCCTGCTGCAGGTCGGGTCGCACTCCCGCTGCAGCTAGCCGGGGCTGGCAGGGATGCCCGGAATCAACCATCAGCGGAGAGGAATGGGTAGGGGAGGTCGAGAGGAAGCCAAACCGGTTGCAGCAGCACGGGGTGGCGCTGGAGCTGCCCGTAATCGGCCGACGACTTCAGCGAAGAAAAGGGGACCAGGTAGGTGGCGGGAAACGGCGGGAGTCGTGGCGGGTCCGGCAGCAGCCGGAGAAGGCGTTTAGGGCAGCCGTAACCGCCGGAGAAGCTTCAATTCGGCGGCAGCTAAAAGTGAATCAACGGCTGCGGCCGACTGGCCGGCGAGGCAAGCGACAGGGGACACGGGGGGAGGGATGAAGTCTCGACGAGCCCGACGGCTGCCGGAGAAGGCGTTTAGGCCAGCCGCAGCCGCCGGAGAAGCTTCGATTTCACGGGGCCGAAAGTGAATTGGTGGCTACGGGCCGGCGAGGCAGGCGGCGGGGGACGGGGGTTGAAGTCACGGCGGGCCTAGCGGCCGTCGGGCGGGGGGCGGCGACGTCGATTTGGTGCGGATTTCGCCGGCGGCGGAGTCGGTCGGGTGGCGGCTGGTCGCGCGGAAGGAAAAGGAATGGCAGTTGGGCAGTTAGCGGGCAGTCGCGCTTTTACATCTCATGTAGGTGGAGATATATATGTGCACCGCGAGGTGTTGTAGTTTACATCTTCGGTAGGTGGATATGTATTTTTTTGCATCTATACCATCTGTTGGAGAGGTGTTTTTGAACCTTGGAGATGAAAAGGTAGTTGTCTACATCTTCTATTGGAGATGCTCTAAGAGAACGTATTTTTGCATCAACATCTTCTATTGAGATGCTTTAAGAGGACGATACATGCAATTATATGTCTTTTTTTGCATGGTAATACGCGTCTCATTCATATCATAAAATTCAAAGTACAAGTTGTGTAAAGACCGACATTACAAAACTGAAAAAAATACCAGAACATCTCTGAAGTTGACACCAACGCCTATCACCTGCCTCCGGCAGCACCGCAGGAGCCACTGAAGAAAAGAATGATGAATCACCTTAGCACCCGAACTTGACGCAACTCCATCGGTAGTATGCAGCTTTGCACACCTTCAGGGTGACTAACCAAAAGTAAAGCCTTTGTCGTTGAACAAATCAGACCGGGGCAACACCCCAGACCCGCCATCGAACTCCAGACCCGGCACACAACACGACTAAGACGCCGAAGGAGGAAATGATACCTGCCATCTACGAACCACAAGCCCAGCACACATTCTGTCTTCTAGATGTCGTTGATGCATACCACAATCTGCATCCGCTCTTGAACTACCTCCCAAGCTCCGCATCGGCGCTGGAGCAAACGCCGTCGCAACACCCCAACTATTTCTAATATTTATACGGTACTTAGGCACACGAGGAAATTTAGATTTCGCGTTCGCCAAAGAATCAGCTAATTCCCGTGTTTTCATTGGCAGGACGTGTCGGACCGTGACTCTCGGTGTCTTATGTGATGATCTGCTGACGTATGTACACGAGGCAATATCACTCGGCTGCACACTCGATTAAGCCGAGGACGATACCGTCTTTATGCCCAGATTCTCCGCTAGCCTGCTGTACGGGGCAGGCCGCCCCCCAATGCGACCAGCGCCGCTGGAACAGACTGACCAAGACCATAGCCGTGATGTCATCTGACCACAAGGCTACGTCCAACGCTCCACGAGCCCATCCGCACCGCGCCGCTCCAGCCAGTCCCATGCATGCACCCTTCTCACTCATCGCTGCCCCGGAAAAGCTACTCTGCCGTTTCCTGTGCCCAGCGGCGCCTGCCAATCTGCCACCGCACCCTGTAGCCGTTGCCTGCCTACTGCTGCTGGCCGCCGTATAACGAAGGCGACGTATTGCAAAAAAGAAAAAGGAAACAGAGAAAGAAGCGACGAGAGGGGTAGAGGGTTATCCATACGCGAATCGAATGGCGCCGTTCATCAGGCCGCGAGTCTGGACGCGCACTGTCGCGCAAAGGACGGATGGGACGGGTGAGACGATGTACGCCTGGGGCTGTGTGTGCGAGTCAGGGCCGGGCCGGCGGGTGGGTCCCCTGACGGAGGCCGGAGCAGAGGTGTCGTGTCGCGGCGATGGGAGCAGGTCGGGCCGTGCCGCACGTGGTGGGAAGACGTGGGTGGCGCCGCGCGGCGGACGGTTCTTGACCGGATCCGTGGCCGGCGCGGCGTCCAGCCAGTGCGGCTGGGCCTACATCGCTTGGATCCTACTGCCCCTCTCGTGTTCGCCGTCCACATTGGCCCAACAGTACGTCTGTACGTGGACGTAAGTGTCTTCCCCTCTTCTGGAAGCGGGAAACACGGAGCCTGTATCGCGAGTTCGTGAAATTCCTCAGCTCGACAAATACTATTTGTTACTGATATACGACTCTCGGTTTTGCATCATAGCGGGGCTAGAGTCAGCAAATGAACAAGGAGCGGCAAACTCAAGATCTAAGCACAACCTATCAGAAAATACGGCCCTAATATTTGGGGAACGTTCCCCACGGGGAGGTCCATTCCAGCAAGCGAATTCATTTGCCAAGGGAACTTCGTTGTACGTATCTGGGCTTCCATTGGGCCAAAAAAGCCCATTCGTATTAACACCATTTTTTTGCGTTGTAACACACAACTAACCCAAAAAAACACAGCTAAAACACAAAGAAAAAACATGTATAGAAAAAAATGCTAGTTGCCATGTGAACAAAATATTTTAAATAAAAATGCCATCATATAAAATCATACATGGCAAAATTGCATATTAATTAAAAAAACGAGTACATAAATTTGCCATGGAACAAAAACATAAAAAAACAACAAAAAAATGCATTTCTAACTTTGTCGTGGTTCAATAATTTGAGTTGTCATGACAACAAAATTTGGGCTGCCATGCGAAGCAAGTTTTTTAGTTTTATGATGATAATGATTCAATTTACAAAATTGTTAAGAAATAAGAAGGATGTTGCCATGACCAAGACAAATAAAAATGCCATTAAATTAGAAAAAAAATGCCATGATAAAATATTAAAATTGTCATCTTGTATATTTTCTTTGTCAAAACAAACAAGCACAGAAAGGAAATTTCCGACATTCAAGAACTAAAATAAACATGCCATTAAAAATATTAGCATGCTATAGATAAAAAATGTCATGCCCTTAATAATAAAAATATTATGCTCTTAATAATAACATTGACATGAAACAAAATATTAAAATTACAATATCCCCTATTTTCTTTGTCAAAACAAAAATAATATGAAGAAAATTGTCGTGATTAGAAAATAAAAGTTTCTATGCCATTTAAAACGAGTTTACAATGCTTTTAATAATAAAAATGCCATGCTGTAAATAATAAAAATGTCATTCTCTGAATATTTGTCCTAGATATAATCCTGATAATACTACGCAAGTGTGAATGTAGAGGCAATCATATCTATCGACCAGCACGGTGGGAGTACACACAAGGAATTATACAGATTCAAACCCTCTTGAGTGGGGGTAATACCCTACTTGTGTGTGGCATTCTTGTTCTTGGCGTAGGTTACAATCTGAGAGAGTTCAACCATCAGCCTGATGCCCTACACCCAACTTATATAGAATGCACTAGGAATGGGTGTTGTAACGGGCTCGTACAAATGGTTGATGGCCACATGCACGGGCGACTTTTCGTGGCTATTTTTATTGTTAATTGCCGTATTTACTAGATTATGCCGTCATTAAGTAACGGTGATAATGAATGCATCATGGGGGTCACGGTATCCTAGGGCGTGACCAACTATAGGTCGTCCAACTGCCTTTGTCTTCCTGATGACTGACTGTTGAGTCTCATCATTACTAGGAAAAAGCCTAGTAGTAGGACGTGTTTAATGCCTACTAGTAGCGCGGTACCCGACGCTACTAGTAAGGCGCTACAACTACTTCTTAACAGTAGCGCCGGTAACACATGCTACTGCTTAGACGTATAGCCGTAGTGTGTATAATATCCAGCGCTACTGCTAATCTAACTAGTAGCAGCGTGCTTCCAATCCAGCGCTGCTAGTATTCTGTTTTTCATTTTTTATTTTTAGTGTATTTATATGCCGTTATATAAATTTTGATACAATATCAATTAAGAGGTTGTTATATCATTATGTCCATGATGAATTAATATATCATTGTGAGGAAGAAACATGGATTAGATTCACTTGGATGAATCAGAAGTTGAATTTGGACGACGATCCTACTAATTCATTTTTTGGTCACTTTTGATCCATCCACATGAATCTTATCCGCGTTCCTTCCACCAATGATATAATAACTAATCATGATCATAATAACAAATCATCATGATAATCATGATCAACATCATCATCATATTAATATAAAAACTCTTGCATCATATCATCACCAACAGCACTAGCTAATAATCATCATAGCCATTGCCACCAACACTATTTAATCATCATAGTCATAGTGTAGCTATTTAATCACCACCAACACTAGCTAATAATAATCATCATAGTCATTACCACCACCACTAGCTATTTAATCATCATAGTCATAGTGTAGCACATCATCATCTTCAATCTCATTCTAGCAAGCTAATCACTCATGCTGCTCTCTCTTAGGTAAAATAGCATAAAACATGTGTAGCACTCCTGCTTCATCATATTGGAGAATTCAGATGAACCTGTCTCCTAATTATGGGCTGCGCTTCTGATTGCTGCCCCCTAGTACTTCTCTGATGCGATCCTTCACAATTTTGCTCCAGTCTTTGACTATTAAGACTTGCTCGCTTTGAGAAATCATGAATGCACTCATGTGCAATGTAAGATGTCTTGGTCGTAAGCTAATCATTGTCATGTGACCTTTAGGCTCGATCCAACGAGGAACAACATTCATCGAGAGTCCCTATTGAAGAACATCATAGTAACATACTTAGCAATGAAGTTTAGCTTAAAAAATAATGTATGCAAAAGATGCACCGAGGACAAATAGTAAAAATCTTACCATCTTTTATAAATAGATGTGACCATAGTTCAATACGCACACTAGTGGTCGCACGTATCGAGTACTAATATTTCGAAGTCCGGGAAAATAACCTTTCTTGACAGTATCAAGACCCTCAGGCCATGAAACATAATGACTTATCTCCTCATAGTTTAGTTCAGCCCCGGGACAGTAGTAGGTGCTATCTACCAAGAGCCGGACATGTTTGCTTGAATGGAAATAAGCTGTCAATAGAAATTAGTTGTCAACTATTTTTAAGTAAACAATATAAATTACTTAATGAATATGGTTGATAAACTCACATATAGGTAGAACTGGAGGCGTTTGTACATCGACCCAGATGTCGATATTACCTTCAATTTCATCTTCCGGATGAATATCAAAGGTGATAAGCATATTAGGCTCAAATGCATATGCCTTGCATAGTGCTTTCCAATTTGAGCATTCAAAATGGGAGTAGTTCTCTGTACGGTATAATTTTACGGCGAAAGTATAACCATGCTTGGTCCTCAAGTGAACTCTCTTTACCTCCATATTTTCCATAGTACTGAAATCAATCTTATCCAAGACATAAAATCTTGCATGGCAGGGGATACACTAGTAGAATTGTAAAAAATTAAAATTATAAGTTGAAGCAAAAGAAGCAGAAGCCATGCTTAATTACAAAAAAAGACTTGTCGTCGTGACTTACTGTATCCACTTAAAAGATCTCATCCAGCATGGTGCTGAAGTGCCTACCACCAACTAGGTGAGGCCTGTCGCACAGGCCGCGCTCCTCTTCGCGGTATTTAGACATACCAAATTCCCTTTCGTCATCAGACATTTCCTATGTTCATAGTTGAAACATTGAAAATCGACCGAAGGAAACTACCATGAAACTCCACACACAGATCACTATTACATAGGCCACTCGGAGTCATGGTAGTTTCATGGCAAATTTCAGGTGCTCGATATGTCCTGTCTTTAGCAAAGGTCATGCCGATTTTTTTCATGAATTTTAGCATGACCTGTGCTACAATGTAGGACATATCGAGTGCTTGTGATTTGCCAGAATGGGAATTCAATGATATTTCGGCAAAACACAGGGCATTTTTTCTATGTCATTGCTCGATATATGGAACGGGTTGACTTTAGGTCTGTTTCGACTCCTTGTCTGTCTTTCAGTGAGGGAGAATGTCCACCTTATATATATATATATATGAGAGAGGAAGAATCCTGACTGTTATCGTGGGGGTCATTTCTCCTTCTTGTCCTTGTGCTAGATATTTGTAATGCACTAGGGAAAGGTGGAGTAGCGACCATCACCGACGGTCGCAATATTAGAGAGGGAGTGCCCACCATATACGTGATACGAGAGTTTAGGAAGGAAGACTCGACAGACCTAAACTCCACACACAGGTCATGCTAAAATTCATGAAAAAATTCGCCATGAGCTTTGCTAAAGACATGACATATCGAGCGCCTGAAATTTGCCAGAACGGAAATGAATCAACATTCCGGCAAAACATAGGCCACTCGGAGGTACATTGCAAACAAGAACACCAAGACATCCTCTATATTCAGAATGCATCATCATCGATACCAATGACATGGCGCTAGCACTAGCATTTTCATCATCGACATTTACAACACATTAGCATCTATATCAACAACATGGGGATTTGGCTATTCTCACCTAGAGATCTTAAGGGGTCGGCGCGGGGATGAGGCAGGGGCAAATACTTGATTTCTACATAAACAAAATATATTATATTAAGCACTTACTATAAATAAACTAGTTCTACTAAGTACTTACTATAAATAAACTAGTTCTATTAAGCACTTACTATAAATAAACTAGTTCTATTAACCACTTACTATAAATAAACTAGTTATATCAACCACTTACTAAAAAAACTACATTATACAAGAATAGTAAAAAACAATTTAGGGTTTAGGAGAGATGGAGGGAGGAGGGGTGGGAGGAGGGAGGAGGAGGAGGAGAGAGGAGGAGGGGGAGGAGGGCTGTGGGAGGAGGGAGGAGAGAGGAGGAGGGCGGTGGGAGGAGGGAGGAGGAGGAGGGGGAGGAGGAGGGAGGAGGGGGTGGGAGAAGGGAGGAGAGATGAGAAGGGGGAGGGGGCGGTGGGAGGAGGGCTGCTGGCAGAGGGTTTGGCCAGAGGAGGAGGGGGCGGTCGAAGGAGGAAGGAGGGCGTGGTGGGAGGAGGGCATACCGAGGAAGGATGAGGGAGGACGGCGGCGGCAATGCAGTGGTGACGGCAATGCGGCGGCGGCGGAGGCAAAGTGAGGCAGCCGAGAGTGAGGGGGAGGAAGAAGATGGTCGGGCACGGGGGAGGAATTTGGGGATAAGGCACCCATAGCAGTAGCGCCGGGCCAGGAAGAGCGCTACTGGTAAGACCAATAGCAGTAGCGTTGGCTGGAGACCAGTGCTACTACTATACCTAGCCTGCTGGCCACGGTGTGGCAGTTATAGTAGTAGCGCTTTTTATCTCGGCCGCACTACTGCTATTTATACACTAGAAGAAGCTTGTACAGCCGCGCTACTGGTAGATAGCAGTAGCACATTATTTTGACCGACGATACTGGTAAGCTTCTGTGTATAAGGTTTTCCCTAGTAGGGTATCTATCAGGGGATCTGTAATCTCACTGTAGACACTTTGCTCTTAGCGAGTATCTCCCCTAGTATCTGATGCCTTGGGTTGTCACTCCAAAGGGCTTGTTGTGCAACTCCTTGGCCCAATGTCTTTTGGACAATAATCTTGATTGGCCTGGGCCTTTGGCATGCCATTTGTGTACTTGGGCATACCCCCTTAGGTATAACCCTATTAGTAGCATGCGAGTCTACCAAGGTCTTGCAGCTGAAACTGATTATACATCGTCATGTAGAATTTCGACTAATCGATAGTGTAAGTGCATCTAGTGCCCCCTTAGTGGTTTTGGAGTATTGAAGACAAATGGGTTAAGGGACTAATGTGTTTGTGAGTGTACATAGGGGTTACAGTCCCTGAAGAATTGGTTTAACCAATGAAAGATGACCCCTAAAAATGCATTTTCTCAAGTGAAGAATTTGGTGCGGCCTTTGAAGAAATTGAAGTGAAGAAATGCAAGCTTGAAGACTTTTGTTTTCTTAGTTTCTTTCTTCTTATTTGAGTCATAGGAAACATCGTACTGTTAAAGCGGGTCAAGATGATACATAATCGTATTTTCCAAAGTGATGCTCAAAACCTATACAAAACCTGTTTCTTTGAGACGAAGACTTTGGAAATCTTCACAGTGCTGACGACTTTGTTTGCGATAGAGACGAAGTTATTCTGGTTGTTGTCGAAATTAGTCTAACTGAGGGGTTAGGATTTTGCTAGTGCGATCTGCCTACCATGAGGAAATTGAGGGCCCGGGCGAATTTGAGAGTCCAAAATTTTCAACTGTTGCTGTGTTGAGTGCGAGCTATCGAGTGGATCCTTATCCTCACAACGGCCATGTTTGAAGGGGCATTTATGAAAATTCATGTGGGGTTGCCACTGGCTATAAATAGCGCCCCCACAACCACTTGTTGGTTGGCCACTTTTAGGGAGAAATTGACACTTACAATTTGAGAGCAACCCTTCCTGTGATGACTTTGTGAGAAACCTAAGTGAGAAAAAAAACAACAAGAGCCAAGGTGATTGAGCATCACTGAAGAGTTCGATCTGTGTGATCCAACGCCTGTTACCTTTGACGACTCTCATTTTTCCAGACGGTTAGGCATCATGTTCTGAGCACCCAAGAGTAATTGTGGTGTGCTGGTGAAAAATTCTGAAGGTTTTGAAAGTCTACCTTGAAGACTTACCACGAATGATTGGGCGAGTTCTTCATTGACCTTAGCTCAAGGAGAATACGCTGAAGACTAAGTGTCTTTTGGGTTGAATCTCAAGCCGGTCCAACTAGACGTATAATTGGTACAACAAATAGAACTGGTCTACCAAATCGATGTGTCTTCACCAGGCCTATCTGGTTTGAAAATCCTCAACTCTTTACTTTTTGTTATTCCACTGCTGAAGTATTTGTGATCTACATTCATGAATTTGAAGTTAAGAATTTCATCATGCCTTTCATTTCTCCAGTTCATCTTGTGTATGTCTGAATGATTGTATGATTGCATGTTCTTCACCTACATCTATCTTGTATGCATAATTTACTATTCTGTGATGATTTAGTTTCGCCCCTGTTTCTATCGCTTCACTCCGATCTTCGTCAAATTCATCAGAGTTTGACGAATTTCTAAATATCTACCATTCATCCCCTCTGGGAGTAAACATGCACTCTCAATTGGTATTAGAGCAATGTACTCCCTTGTTCTATGTGATTTTGGTTTACCCACTTGGATTTTTTGAAGGAAATATGCCCTAGAGGCAATAATAAAGTTGTTATATTATATTTCCTTATTTCATGATAAATGTTTATTATTCATGCTAGAAATGTATTAACCGGAAACTTGATACATGTGTGGATACATAGACAAAACACCGTGTCCCTAGTATGCCTCTACTTGACTCGCTCGTTAATCAAAGATGGTTATGTTTCCTAGCCATAGACATGTGTTGTCATTTGATGAATGGGGTCACATCATTAGGAGAATGATGTGATGGACAAGACCCATTCGTTAGCTTAGCATAATGATCGTTCAGTTTTATTGCTACTGCTTTCTTCATGTCAAATACATATTCATCCAACTATAAGATTATGCAACTCCCGGATATGGAGGAATGCCTTGTGTGCTATCAAATGTCACAACATAACTGGGTGATTATAAAGATGCTCTACGGGTATCTCCGAAGGTGTTTGTTGGGTTGGCATAGATCGAGATTAGGATTTGTCACTCCGAGTATCGGAGAGGTATTTCTGGGCCCTCCCGATAATGCACATCATAAGAAGCCTTGCAAACAAAGTGACTAATGAGTTAGTTGCAGGATGATACATTATGGAACGAGTAAAGAGACTTGCCGGTAAATTGTACTAGGTATGAAGATACCGATGATCGAATCTTGGGCAAGTAACATACCGATGACAAAGGGAATAACATTGTCATAATGGTTCGACCGATAAAGATCTTCGTACAATATGTGGGAGCCAATATGAGCATCTAGGTTCCGCTATTGGTTATTGATCGGAGAGGTGTCTCGGTCATGTCTGCATAGTTCTTGAACCCGTAGGGTCCACACGCTTAACGTTCGATGACGATTTTGTATTATATGAGTTATGTGATTTGGTGACCGAATGTTGTTTGGAGTCCCGGATGAGATCATGGACATGACTAGGAGTCTCGAAATGGTCGATAGGTAAAGATTCATATATTGGACGATGATATTCGGACACCAGAAGTGTTTCGGGGGTACCGGGTTCATATCGGGTCACCGGAAGGGGTTCCGGGCATCCCCCCGGCAACTACATGGGCCTAATGGGCGAAGAAGGGGACAGACCAGCCCCTAAGGGGCTGGTGTGCCCCATGTAGGCCGAAATAGGGGGGAAGGAAAGAGGAGAACAGAGAAAGGAAGGGGAGGGATTCGGCCTCCCCCTTCCTTCTCTCCTCCCTCCTCCTTCCTTCCCCCTCCGGGAATTATGGTAGGGGGGGGGGGGCGAATAGGATCAGGGCCGCAAGTAGGATTCCTCCTACTTGGGCGCCCCCTTGGCTGCCCCCTCTCCCTCCCACCTATATATATGAAGGGGGAGGCGCCTAGAAGATACACCAACATTTGTTAGCCGTGTGCGACGCCCCCTTCACAGTTTACGCCTCTGGTCATATTCACGTAGTGCTTAGGCAAAGGCCTGCGTGGATAACTTCACCATCACCGTCACCATGCCGTCGCACTGACGGAACTCTTCTACTTCCTCGACACTCTGCTGGATCAATAGTTCGAGGGACATCATCGAGCTGAAAGTGTACAGAACTCGGAGGTGTCGTACGTTTGGTACTTGATCGGTCGGAACGAGAAGAAGCTTGACTACATCAACCGCGTTGGCAAACGCTTCCTCTTTCGGTCTACGAGGGTATGTGGACACACTCCCCCTCTCATTGCTATGCATCTCCTATATAGATCTTGCGTGAGCGTAGGATTTTTTCTGAAATTGCATGCTACGTTCTCCAACAGTGGCATCCGAGCCAGGTCTATGCGTAAATGATATGAACGAGTAGAACACAAAGAGTTGTGGGCGGTGATCGTCATACGGCTTTCCACAAATGTCTTATTTTGATTCGGCGGTAATGTTGGATGAAGCGGCCCGGGCCAACCTTACATGACCACGTTCATGAGACCGGTTCCACCGATAGACATGCAACTAGTTTTGCATAAAGGTGGCTGGCGGGTGTCTGTTTCTCCTACTTTAGTTGAATCAAATTTGACTGAGGCTGGTCATTGTTAAAGGTTAAAACAAAAAACTTGATAATTCACCGTTGTGGTTTTTGTGCCGTAGGTAAGAACGGTTCTTGATAGAAGCCCGTAGCAGCCACGTAAAACTTGCAACAATAAAGTAGAGGACATCTAACTTGTTTTTGCAGGGCATGTTGTGATGTGATATGGTCAAGACATGATGTGATATACGTTATTGTATGAGATGATCATGTTTTGTAAAAGTTATCGGCAACTGGCAGGAGCCTTATGGTTGTTGCTTTATTGTATGAAATGCAAACGCCATGTAATTGCTTTACTTTATCACTAAGCTGTAGCGATAGTTGTAGAAGCAATAGTTGGCGAGACGACCACGATGCTACGATGGAGATCAAGGCGTCGAGCCGGTGATGATGGAGATCATGACGATGCTTTGGAGATGGAGATCAAAAGCACAAAATGATGATGGCCATATCATGTCACATATTTTGATTGCATGTGATGTTTGTCTTTTATGCATCTTATTTTGCTTAGTCGGTGGTAACATTATAAGATGATCCCTTAACTAAATTCAAGGTATAAGTGTTCTCCCTGAGTATGCACCGTTGCGACAGTTCTTCGTGCTGAGACACCACGTGATGATTGGGTGTGATAGGCTCTATGTTCACATACAACGGGTGCAAGAGAGTTTTGCACATGCATAATACTCGGGTTAAACTTGACGAGCCTAGCATGTACAGACATGGCCTTAGAACACTGGAGACCGAAAGGTCGAACGTGAATCATATAGTAGATATGATCAACATAGAGATGTTCACCATTGATGACTACTCCATCTCACGTGATGATCAGACATGGTTTAGTTGATTTGGATCACGTATCATTTAGATGACTTGAGGGATGTCTATCTAAGTGGGAGTTGTTAAGTAATTTGATTAATTGAACTTTAATTTATCATGAACTTAGTCCTGATAGTATTTGCATATTTATGTTGTAGATCAATAGCTCACGTTGTAGCGCCCCTATGTTTTTTGATATGTTCCTAGAGAAAACTAAGTTGAAAGATGATAGTAGCTATGATGCGGACTGGGTCCGTGATCTGAGGATTATCCTCATTGCTGCATAGAAGAACTATGTCCTTGATGCACCGCTAGGTAACAGACCTATTGCAGGAGCAGATGCATACCTTATGAACGTTTGGCTAGCTCGATATGATGACTACTTGATAGTTTAGTGCGCCATGCTTTGCAGCTTAGAATCGGGGCATAAAATACGTTTTGAATGCCACAGAGCATATGAGATGTTCCAAGAGATGAAATTGGTATTTCAAACTCATGCCCGTGTCGAGAGGTATGAGACATCTAGTAAGTACGTTGCCTACAAGATGGAGGAGAATAGCTCAGCTAGTGAGCATGTGCTCGGAATGTTTGGGTACTACAATCGCTTGAATCAAGTGGGAGTTAATCTTCCAGACAACATAGTGATTGACAGAGTTCTCTAGTCACTATCACCAAGCTACTAGAACTTCATGATGATCTATAATATGCAAGGGATGATGAAAACGATTCCCGAGCTTTTCGCGATGCTGAAATCTGCGAAGGTAGAAATCAAGAAAGAGCATCAAGTGTTGATGGTTAACAAGACCACTAGTTTCAAGAAAAAAAGGGCAAGGGAAAGAAAGGGAACTTCAAGAAGAATGGCAAGCAAGTTGTCACTCCTGTGAAGAAGCCCAAAGCTGGACCCTAGTGGCAATAATAAAGCCGGACCCTTGTTGCATATGAATGGAAATCTTTGGGGGATTACTTGGGAATCCGCATACGTCCTTGCCTTCTTAGCACGAAAGAAGTTCAACTACATCAACCGCGTTGGCAAACGCTTCCGCTTTCGGTCTACGAGGGTACGTGGACACACTCCCTCCTCCTATTGCTATGCATATCCTAGATAGATCTTGCGTGAGCATAGGATTTTTTTTGAAATTGCATGCTATGTTCCCCAACAGTTTTAGCTATGTCAACCGCAGATATGATTAAGGTATCCGCTGCGTGCCCCATCTTCGGTGGCACAGACCCTCCCTACTGGTAGAACAAGTTGCACATGCATCTTGAGGCTATTGAGAAAGATCTGTTATTTGTCGTCAAGGATGGAGTGCTTTACATGGAACTGAACGTCAACGTTACTAATATTAAGAGATTTAAGACCAACTCAATTCTCAAGCGAAGAATATCATATGTGGGCTTCTGGACAAAGGACAATATGGCAGAGTGAGTGCCCAAGAAATATCTAAGACTATCTGGGACTCTCCAATGTTATCGAGGGAGTTTCATCTCAACGTGACTCCCAAGTTGATGTTCTTTGCAATCTCTTTAATTGATTCAAGAGCCTCGATAATGAGAACGTTCAACACACCTTTGACCACCTCATTCATATCTCCAATGAGCTTCAGGCTCTTGGTGCTGCTGGCATCACCGACCATGAGGTGGTGAAGAAATTGCTGAGATCTCATGATAGTTCTTTTGGCACCTTGGCCTTGATGATTCAAGAGCATCCTGATTACAAGCAACTTGATCTAGCTGATATTCTCGTGAGGCTCAATACTCATGAATTTCAGCAAGCTGAGAAAAGAGATATGTATGGTCTCAGCTATGGAAGACCTCGCGCTCTAAAGGCAAAGGAAAAAAGCCAAGGCAATTTCTTGATCTGAAGAAGAATCTTACTACAATTCTGGTGGCGCCAAAGAAATTGGCAGATAACTTGTAGTGTTGGTGAGGAAATTCTAGAAGTTTTCAAAGAAAAGCTGCTTTGGAAAGTCTTCAAAGTATGACTCAATGAACATTGGAGAAGCTTCTGCTAGAGACTACAAGAAGAGAACCTACCACAAATGCAAGAAGTCTGGGCAGTGCATTGCTGACTGCCCTCTCCAGGAAAGGAATCAAAGAAGAAGAAGAGCAGAGATGATGACTCTAATGACAAAAAGAACAAATCCTCAAAGTCTTCATCAAAAACTTCATCATGCAAGATGAGTTGTCCTAGCAGAGCTCGTGCATTCATTGGAAAGGAAATGGATTCTGAGGAAGAATCTGATCATGAGGAAGCTGAGGAATCTGAGGATGAGTCAGACTCTGATGTGGTGAGCCTAACCCTCACTACTAAGTTCGTCAGCAAGTCCATCTTAAACCCTAATGGAAATGGCAACATCGCCAACTCCGAGGACTATGATGATGATTATGTTCCCACCTATTGATTCATGGCAAGAGGTGCAAAGGTAACCTCACGTCCAGCCTACTTCTATACTTCCAATGAAGATGACTCTGAGTGTGAATCTAAACCTAGCTATAAGAAACTAGCTAAAATTGCAGCCGATGATCTAGTGGATGAGGAAATGGATCGTAGTCATACTTTGTGTGAAGACCTTAGACGTCTTGAAACAATCTATGATGAGCTTCAAATGGCCCTCTCAGTCAAACACAAGAAGCTTTCCTGTGAATTTCTTCAAAGGAAGTAAGATCTCGAGAGAGCGTCTCATGATGATCTTCAAAAGGAAAATGATTCATTGGTCACTCAACAGATCAATATCGCTCATGCTCAGGAAGAATTTGTTGCACCTTGCCTAAAATGCCTTGAAGGTGAAAATGCAAATTCTTCAGCTGAATGTTCAAATGCTTCTGAAACTGCAATATCCTCAACTGTCCCCGTGGTATCAGTTTCCTCATTCGAGGAAACCACAAGTGTTACTAACAAAAATGCAGGGTTGAAGGAATAGTATGTAATAGGCATGTACAAAATCCCCAAAGGGAATCAAACTCTTTGTGATGTGCTCAATAAGCAGATTCTTAACAGGAACCCTATGAAATTGGATATTTCCTTTGAGAGGAAACTTAATACTGATGGATCATTCTAGAAACCTGACCAAGATTCCAAAACCACCTGGGTTGCTGCGAAAGGACCTCTCCTAGATCCATCCACTTTATCTGGTTACAACTGTGATACTTTATATACCTGTGATGAGTCATTTGAATCTAACTATATATTGTTCAAAAATCAAAATAGTGAAGTATGATCCAAATTTGTTGGTACTCTTTGTGGGAATGGTGCCTCAGTGAAGAAAATCTGGGTGCCCAAAAGCCTCATGGAAAATCTTTTGGTGAATGTCATCATGACACCACCAACGAGGACAAAAACCGCAGGGCAAATTCTTCACTTGGACCAAAGTAGTCAAATGGTCACAGGTCTATTTATGGCCGTGCTAATGCTTCTGTTTCATGGGGAAACAACCATCGGTCTTATGAATATGTGCATTATTCTTCAAACCATTATGTTCACAAATCTTCAAATAATTTCTTCACACATTCATTTGAATACTCTAACTCTCCTGTGAAGAGAAATGCATATTCCTCAATGCCTAATTCTCTATCAATGTGCTTCGATACATTGCTTCTCAGCCACCCATACAAATGATGGTTGTTAAAAAGAAGAACTAATCTCTTCAGCAGGGTCACATATTCAGACGGAAATGAACGTCTTTGAAGTCACTGAAGACCTGACAAATTCTTGTTGGGACACAACATAATCATGATGGAATTAATTCTGCATTTCCCTCATCCCATATGCTATTGAAATTACTATCACTTGATGGAAGTCACTTATGAATTTGACTGTCATATTCTTCATTTGAAGTATTGATGGCCTATAAGGGAACATGGTTATTGCATTTCATGATAAGTAGGTGTTGTAGGAACGAAAGTATGTCTAGAGGGGGGGGGGTGATTAGACTACTTAACCAAATAAAAACTTATCCTTTTCCCAATTTTAGTTGTAGGCAAGTTTTAGCGATTCTAACAAGTCAAATACACCCTACACATGCAAGTCTAAGAGTTGAGCATTAGAAAGTAAAGATTTTGCATATGAACGTAAAGGAGGGATCGGAGAAATCAAACGCAATTAAGACATGTGATTTTTGCATGGTTCTGATAGGTGGTGCTATTGTACGTCCATGTTGATGGAGACTTCAACCCATGGAGGGTAACGGTTGCACGAGTCCATGGAGGGATCCACCCGCAAATGGTCTATGAAGAAGTGGCCTTGCCTATTCCATCATGGCTTACGTCCACGAAGGACTTGTCAAAATTGGGGCTCCATGGACCCAAATAAGGTTCGAACTCTGGGGTGTGTGCGAAGATGTAACCTAGCTACGGCCCCAAACTCATTGCCTCATGGCTTGGCCTCTTCGAGTTCGTGCAAGCGGGGAAAGAGATGAACATAGAGATTTACGTAGATTTGGGACACCTTGTGGTGTAATACCCTACTTTTGCTTTGGTGGTTGGATTGCCTCGCAAGGAGGATGAGGATGAACTGGTACAAGTGTGTGAGCTACCTCGTGAGGGCTTAGAGCGTGAGAATCAGTCCACACCCCTCTACGGTGGAGACTAACCCATATTTATAGTGGCCTTAGTCCTCTTCCCTCATAACTGAGGCGGGAAGGAATACCACAACGACCAATTTTGAAAGGGGACAACAATACATCTTATCCCGACGAAGGGTGGTCTTTGCCTGCAAAGCTACCGGCCGTGACACAGAAGTGGGCTCAATGATGACCTCCGTCCTGCCGAGCTCATACGTTGGTCTTGTTGCACGGGAATGGAAATCTTTTGGCGATTCCTTGGGAATTCGCGTACGTCCTTGCCTCCTTAGCACGAAAAAGGAAACTGTCTTGGACTGCGCCTGTTGGCGCAAGCCTGGCCTTTGGTTATCATGGCATACGTCATCGCGCGCCTCGTGAGGTGGGAGGTTTGCATAGAGATCTCCGCTCCTTGGGAGGAAGGCTCGGGAAGGTGCTCCTCGGGAGGTCTTGGTGTCATTTGCCTCGCGAGGCGGGAGGCCCTCGCAAAGGTCTTGCCCTTGGGGTCTTGGAGCTGGGCCGTACCGGGCCGTCGACGGAGTCGTGTGCTGGGCTACAGGCACGCAAGTCTGGGTACCCCCGATCCTAGAACGCAGACAGTAGCCCCCGGGCCCAAGGCACGCTCGTCCTGGTTTCGGAGCGAAGGCAAGGAGTGAAGGGAAAAATGACGCGGACCCCAATCACCTACGGGCCAGGCTTGACGCGTCGCGTACGACGGGACGCAGACACCTCCACTTCCCCATGTCGCCTCGGCAACTGCCTAGACTGACAAAAGCCTGGCGCGTGCCGCGGGGCCATCATTTGTCATCCTCGCCTTGCTCCTAATCTCCTTCTCCAGAAAGGTGCTCCTCAAGATCCAACCACAGCGTCGTCCCGCTCTTCTTCCTTCACTGGCGCCGACGACTCCCCGAATGGCGTCCGCGGGGAAATCGCAACCTTGGTCTAGGTCGCGACCTCCTCATCTCTTCTGCCGGCACTCGCAGCCTCCTCCGTCGTTAAGGAGGGGGACCTCAGTCCCTGCTCTCGCTAACGGCGGGCGACATGAACGAGTGGGGTCAGACCCTAATTTGGGCCGGCTCTATGGAGCGAAGCACCTTGTCGATGACGGCCTACCCCTTCTGTAACGCCCTCGATGCGGCTATAGCTCCCACGTGTCGAGGCACGACTTAGAGACATAACCGCATTGAAAGCAATGTCGCAAGTCAGGCAATCATTACAACATCCCAGGTAATACATAATAAAGGGGGAGATAACATAGTTGGCTTACACTCGCCACGTCACATCAGAGTACATAAATAACATCCATCAAACAAACACTCATGGCCCGACTACGGCGCCAAAATAGAAAAGAACCCAACGTGCGACAAGGCCCTGAATCGATCCCCAACTAGGCACCACTACTGATCATCGGGAAAGGAAACATAATAACGCTGAGAGTCCTCGTCGAACTCCCACTTGAGCTCGTACTCGTCACCTGGAGCAAAAACACTTGGACCTGCATCTGGAGTTATAGTATCTGTGAGCCACAGGGACTCAGCAATCTCGCACCCTCGCGATCAAAACTATTTAAGCTCATAGGAATGGATAAGGCAAATATATGTGGAGCTGCAGCAAGGGACTAGCGTATGTGGTGGCTAACTTATACGCAAAAGATAGCGAGAAGAGAAGGCGAAGCACGAGCGAGAAGCTAAAGGAACATCTTGCGCAAGCATAACTCCAACACCGTGTCCACTTCCCGGACTCCGCCGAGAAGGGGCCATCACGGTAACACACACGGTTGATTCATTTTAATTAAGTTTAGTTCAAGTAATCTACAACCGGACATTAACAAATTCCCATCTGCCCATAACCGCGGGCACGGCTTTCGAAAGTTCAATCCCTGCAGGGGAGTCCCAACTTAGCCCATGACAAGCTCTCACGGTCAACGAAGGAATAGACCTCCTCCCAAGACGTTCCGATCAGACTCGGTATCTCGGTAACTCAAGACACTTCGACAGGTTAAAACAAGACCAGCAACACCGCCCGAATGTGCCGACAAATCCCGATAGGAGCTGCACATATCTCTTTCTCAGGGCACACTCAGATTGTCCTAGGTACGGGTAGGCCAGCCCAGAGTTGCCCCTGGTGGCCACCGGTAGCTGACAGGTGGACCAACACTCAGAGGAGCACTGGCCCGGGGGGGGGGGGGGTAAAATAAGATGACCTTTGAGTCTGCAGAACCCAAGGGAAAGAAAAGGCTAGGTGGCAAATGGTAAAACCAAGGTTGGGCATTGCTGGACAAGCTTTAATCAAGACGAAATATCAAGGGGTTCCCATTATAACCCAACCGCATAAGGGACGCAACAATCCGGGAACATAACACCGATATGACGGAAACTAGGGCGGCAAGAGTGGAACAAAACACTAGGCGAGAGGCCGAGCCTTCCACCCTTTACCAAGTATATAGATGCATTAAGACAACATAGCAATATAATGATATCCCAACAAGTAAAATAAATGTTCCAACAAGGAACGGCTCCAATCTTCACCTGCAACTAACAACGCTATAAGAAGGGCTGAGCAAAGTGGTAACATAGCCAATCAACGGTTTGCTAGGACAATGGTGGGTTAGAGGTTCAACATGGCAATTGGGAGGCTGACAAACAAAAGGTAGGCATCGTAGCAGTGGCAAAGCAAAAGAGTGAGCAAACTAGCATAGCAAAGATAGTAGTGCTTTTGAGGGTACGATCATCTTGCCTGAGATCCCGCAAGGAAGAAGAACGTGTCCAAGAAGAAGACAAACGGTCGTAGACGAACGAATCCTCACAACTCCAGAACGAAACTGAAGCTAACGAGAGAAGCAACCCAGAAAGAAACAAACAACATAGTAAACAACCATCACATAAACATGGCATGATGCGCAAACAAGTATGATGCATGCCCGGTTTAAATAGCATGGCATGGCAATATGCACAAACAAAACTACAAGTTAAATGGAGCCCAATATGCAACGAGTTGCATATTGATGAAACACCACATCAATTATTTAGTTCTCTCTCGGTTATGTACCCAACAATATTAAATGTTGTTAACCATGGCAAGAGGTGAAACATAAGTAAACTAACTATTTAGGCAAGTTTAAATGAGGCCGGAAACAACAAATAACAATTCCGGAAAAACCCCATATGTTACTTAGCAATTTAAAGCAAGCAACAATTTTAAACATTTTAATTGCTGTTATCATGATGCGGATGACATATGCAAGTTTATGCTTTTTTTTATTGGAAATGTTGACATGAGCATGTTAAGAAGCATTAGTCGCCATGGCGGAATGAAAAGGGTGCCACGGCGGCGAAACAGAAATGGCGCCACGGCAACATATCCGAAAATGATGCCACGGCAACATATCGCTTCCGGTAGCTCATGGAGGTACCGGTGCAAAGGAAGTGGGCGTGAGCGTGTCGTGCAAGGATGGTGGGGTGCCCCCGGATTCCGGGTTCCCACGGGACGGCAGCATGGAAAACGAGTGACAATTCGGACACGGTGCAAACATACGGTTCATCTCATTCAACACATGCATTAGGTCACGGGCGGTCATTCTCGGCGGTTATACCTTCGAAGCGTGCATTTCGGAGCGGGTCGAGTTCGTCGAGGGAATTAGTTGTTCACGGCGATGGTAGAGGTCCTCGCGACCTTGGCAACGGTAGTCGTATATGTCCGGAGAGGAACTTGTCGCATCCACGGTATTCGGGCGTAGTGGAAGTAGTTGTTCAAGTGTTGTCGTGGGAAGTAGTCGTACACGGCATCGATAGTGGTACACGGGTGTTCGGGCGACGGTAGATGGTACATGTTTTCGTAGTTGTTCAGGTCGACGGTAGTTGTACACGGGTCCTCGTCTTCATGGTACTTGACGTCCTCTCGGCCTTGACAGTGACGAAATGGAACGCGGTGGTCGTAGTACTTGGCGAATCCACGTAGTCGAACATGGGTTGTAGTGGTACTTGACGCTTGTAGACATCCAGGGTCATCGTAGAGGTACTCTTCGTCCACGAAACTAGCAGTGGAGCACACTCATGCTTCGGGTCTTTGCGGATGCAAACAGCAGTACAGGGCTGGCCGAGGCAACGCGGGACAAGGGCGAGGCGACGCCGCGGGGTTGCGGGAGGCGAAGCCACAGGGCAGCGCGCGGGGCAGACGACGGGGATGGCCGAGATGAGGAGGACCCGGTCCCTAGACCTCGGACCTAGCCGGAGACGGGCGAGGGAAGGGGCGGTCAGGCAACCGACGGGGCACGGCAGGCTGCTTGGTGGAGGAGTCGCGCGGGCGAGGAGGCGCGCGGGAGCAGGGTCGCACGCAGAGGCGACGAGGAGGAGGCCACGGGCGAGGGAGGAGGTTGGGCGCGCTCGGGGACGAGCTCCGACGGAGCTACTCGCTGTCGACGGCCGGAAATAGAGACGAGGCAGAGGAGGGGCACGGGCGCAGGAGGCTGAGAGGGGCGAGGCGGTGGTGTGGGCGGCCGGCGAAGATGGCTGCGGGGGAGCTCGATGCGATGGGTGGCGATGGGGACGTGGGGGAGAAGGAAGGGAGAGGCCTTGGGCGGAGGCGGAGGCGCGAGGAAGCGGGGCTCTGGTCCTCTGTCTTTCTGAGCGGATGGGGGGCACGAGCGAGGGAGAGGGAGAGATCGAGAGGAGGGAGAGATGGGGATCGAGGACGATCCGAGCGAGACGAGTGGCTGGCGGCGGAGGGGGGAACGAGAGGAGGGATGGATCGAGAGAGAGGAGGTCGGGCTAGGGTTAGAGGGATCGGCTGGGCCTTGAGAGGCCGGTTGGGCTGGAATCTCTCTCACTACTAAAAGAAAGGAAAAAAAAACAGAGATGAGAAAGAAAAGAAAAGGAGGTTAGAGGAAGAAGTTGGACACGGGGATTATTTTCTGAACTCACAAAAATACACTTGTTCCAAGAAAATGGAAAGAGGCATGATTGAAAGATGTAAATTCAAACTCATTTGAATTAAATTCAAATGATTTGAATAGGAAGTGAGGTTTGGGAAGGTCCAAAAATGTTTGGATTTTTGGTGGAGCTCCGGAAAATGATGAAATAATTTATGGGCAAGGTTGGAGACCAAGAGTTGAGATAACAACGGCATGGGATATTTTGCAAGTGGGTTATGGGTAATTCCAAATAAATGAAATATTTAATATAGCTCCCTAATATCGGGAGGGTATGTTATAAAGAGAAGTCACCATGTGAGTTCCCACGGTTTAAATAGATCAAAAGATCTATGCAATTTATTTAGTTGAGGTTTTAAAAATTAATGATATGATGGCATGATGACATGATGCAATGCACATGATGCAGAGATGAATGCACGAACAAAACAAAATCACACAACGAATCTCGGAAACCCTGGAAGGCATCTGAAGCTCCGGTCTTGGGGCGTTACAACACTCCACCACTACGAGAGGATCTCGTCCCGAGATCTAGAATGGCACCGGAGGGAAAACGGAAGAGAAAGAGAAGAGGTAAACCAAATTGCTTCTTTGACAAACGAGTGAAACCAAGAACCTCGCGAGGTTAAACAAATTCAAGAAAAGAATACAACGAAGGTGAACCAGGTCGAAAACACTCCGTTAGAAAAGAGGGGCAAAGAGCATTGCGAAAAACCTTGAGGTTGAAAGGCAAGATATATATTGAAACCACTCCGGTTAAGACAAGATAGAGAAGGAATAAGACTTATATAATTTGGACAGCACTCCGGTTGAGAAGGGATGCAAAAATTGATAAGATGAGAGAGCTCGAAAGAAAAACACGACACTCCGGTTGAATGGATAAGCAAAGAAAAGAATACTATCATGACAAAACAAGAGGATGGGTAGAAGAGAGCAACATCACAATGCCTTCGGAACAAAAGAATAGAAGATAGATAATTGAGATAGGGGAATGGAGAAGAAAAAACCAACTTCTGCCACAAAAGAGCTTGACAAGGCATCTTTAGGAGAAGGGTTGAACGGGGTTGTTGGAAAACCACCAACGAAAAGAATAAGGTTGATATGGTCTTATGGAATACATCTCAAATTATGAGGTGACAACCTGCCACTCACGGGAAAAGGATTGGATTGATATCAACAAGGAGACGAGAACTTATTTCGCCGGGAGGATAAATGAAGAACTTGGGTCATTTATAAGCACCATAGATGGCAACAAACCTTAGGGAAGGCTTTAGGTGGAATATAACCCAAGATAATTCCAACGAATAGGTTGATGGATTTAAAATATCTCATACTTGATAACTTGTGAATCATGAAACACGAAGGAAAATTATCGGAAATGACATAACACCACCTCCGATAATATGGTAGACAGAATCTCACTCCGGATTACAAGAAGAAGACTGCTTGAGCTCCTTAAAAGAATCTCGATGAAAACTTCGAGAAGGAAATAAATCCTTGATGAACCATCATGTAGAACCTCCATGAAGAACTCTGGTAACAAAAAGATGATCCAGCGGAAGGAAAAAGAAGTTGAAAACACAAGGTGAAACCTTGTAATGATTTAGATGAATCTCCATGGTGATATAATTGCCAGAGCTTGAGACTCCGGGAACGCAAAATGAATCAAGTGAAACCGAGAATTTGATGGGCCTCCGGAATAAAGAATTAAATACTTGGATGAAACAAGAATAAGAATTATGTTATGCTTATCCTTCACCATTTTAAATTGATGACAAGCAACGGATTCGACACACTACTTATTCTTGTTGAAAAGATTAAGATAGATATAGCGTCAACTTGGAAAGGTCTTCCATGAACCACCGATGGGATTTGGAAAACAACGAATGAATTGATATGATAAGAAAGAAGAAAAATCTTGAACGAACCACCGGTAGGATTGGAACAACAAATGAATTGATATGATGAACAAGGAAGAGAGATCTTGAAAGAACCACGGTAAGAATTAAAAATGAACAAAGAAAAGATAAGGAAGACACCGGGAAGAATTAACAAATGAATGAAGATGCTTGAGAGAATTTAGACCCATGAGAACGAAGAGATCACGAGCTGATTAAAGATCACTTGCACGAAGCACCGGTAAAATTGAAGAACGTGAGCTGAAAGCTGAGAATGAATAATATTTGAAAAGATGGATTCCGGATAAGAAATTGAGAAGACTCTTGAATTTGCTCCGGATAGTTGAAAAGAATTCTCACAATCGAAAATAATTATTAGAGGATGGCAATAAGCTAGAATCACGAGTCTCTGAGAGAACGGATAAGATAAGGAGGAAAAACTCTTCTTCGGTCTTCAAAATCCAAGAAAGACGACGAGAAACACCACCATGAATTATTTAGACACTCCGGGAGAATCAAAAGCGAAGAGGTTGAGCCAACTATGGGAAGAATTTGAAAGATCTTGGAGAAAAGCATTTGACTGATGATAACTCATTCTTACGTCAAACTTGGAAAAGAATTTGAGAGTAACGCCGGGAAAATAAGAAGAGTCTGGTAAGATCCTGGAAAAAGACCTGTGGGTTAGGGCCCACTCAAAAGAAACACCGTTGAACAATTTGAAGAGAGATAATGCACCGGTTGAAATAAAAGACTTGAATGAGAGAACATCCTCGAAAGATCTTGAACGAATGCATAGTGGAAACACGAATCTTCGAGATATCTTGAGCATTCTGGAACAATTGAATAGCGAGAAATGAATGAATATGAGGAGCACCATCAAGAGAAGGTATTTGAAACGAGAAAAGGGGATATAATCGACAAATCTTGACTTGAATCCACCGAAGAAGAAAAAGGAATGAGGAATGACGAACTAGTAGAACATCTTCTTGAGAACCACCGGGTAAGAACATTGACGGAAAAGAATGGAGAAACTTCACAAAAATAAAAGGATACATGGTAAAGAAATCTTAGTCCTTGAGGAAAAAGGGTGGGTGGGCGGAAAAAACAAAGGCAACTTGGAGACGGATGAAACAAACACTGTTGAGAAGAAATGATAATTGGTCTTGCTGATGTTGAAGTGATCGGATCCACTTGAAGAGAAACACGCCGGTTGAAAAGGATTGACATGACAATCTTGATTGTCGAGAAGGATTGGTATTCACATCGGAGTATGAGAACACCATTTCGGAAAGGTATGGAATCAACACTTGACATTGAAGCAACTCGAATACCACAACTCAAAACAAAAACAAAGGACTGGCTTGCAGAATAAGCCGGAACAAACATATGATAGAGATTTCGTCCGAAGTTTTCGTGGTGGGGCCTACACGGGCTCGATCGTACAGCACCATCATGTACAAGGCAGTGCACATGACATACGAAGCGTCTCTGAGTCGGCATAGCCAAGGACTCTTTAAGACACAACGAGACCACTGTAAAACCAACCGTGAATAGGCGGACCACTAGACGTCGAACCCCAATTTCATATCATACATCCGTCAGAAAGATATCCTAAGAGCTACTTGAATTCCCACCTATGAAACTCCCGAAATTTTCCGGTTATGCAATCAGGTGTTGGGGATACAGGGGAAGCATAATATCTCACCCAAACTAGCAAATCCTACATCCAGCTGTATCCATCCTTCAACACATAACCAAGAAACCTTCGGAAATCGTCTACCTCAACCTTCGAAAAGCATCCGTTATACAAGTTATGGCGATACTCCCGAACTCCCGCCCCAGTACTGGGTGGCGTCGAGGTTATCTCACCAACGAACTGCATAAAAGAGATTTTCGATGTCGGCGTACTAAACTCAGGTATTCCAGAACTGCAATGATAAAATTATGATGACAACACCTCAGAGCTCAACTCCCCGGGACACTTCCACTAAACCCCTGACAGGAGGCACCAAGACAATGTTCTCATCATAAAACCATCAGAACAATTCCAAGATACCCACGTGATCCTAAAAAAATTTAGTGAAATTTGAGATGAGAAGAGTCAAAACTCTACGTCAGGATGCCTTACCAGAGCGATGAGGAGGCTGGGAAGTAAAAAGAATCCCTAAGCTCTCCGATATATAATTCCTAAGGACTCAAAACATTTTTTTTCTAGACACAACTCGGCTGCTAAAAACGATCAAGCAATGGGGGCTCCTAAGGTCGGGGAAGGCTCTGATTACCAACTTGTAACGCCCTCGATGCGGCTATAGCTCCCACGTGTCGAGGCACGACTTAGAGACATAACCGCATTGAAAGCAATGTCGCAAGTCAGGCAATCATTACAACATCCCAGGTAATACATAATAAAGGGGGAGATAACATAGTTGGCTTACACTCGCCACGTCACATCAGAGTACATAAATAACATCCATCAAACAAACACTCATGGCCCGACTACGGCGCCAAAATAGAAAAGAACCCAACGTGCGACAAGGCCCTGAATCGATCCCCAACTAGGCACCACTACTGATCATCGGGAAAGGAAACATAATAACGCTGAGAGTCCTCGTCGAACTCCCACTTGAGCTCGTACTCGTCACCTGGAGCAAAAACACCTGGACCTGCATCTGGAGTTATAGTATCTGTGAGCCATAGGGACTCAGCAAGCTCGCACCCTCGCGATCAAAACTATTTAAGCTCATAGGAATGGATAAGGCAAATATATGTGGAGCTGCAGCAAGCGACTAGCGTATGTGGTGGCTAACTTATACGCAAAAGAGAGCGAGAAGAGAAGGCGAAGCACGAGCGAGAAGCTAAAGGAACATCCTGCGCAAGCATAACTCCAACACCGTGTCCACTTCCCGGACTCCGCCGAGAAGGGGCCATCACGGTAACACACACGGTTGATTCATTTTAATTAAGTTTAGTTCAAGTAATCTACAATCGGACATTAACAAATTCCCATCTGCCCATAACCGCGGGCACGGCTTTCGAAAGTTCAATCCCTGCAGGGGAGTCCCAACTTAGCCCATGACAAGCTCTCATGGTCAACGAAGGAATATACCTCCTCCCAAGACGTTCCGATCAGACTCGGTATCTCGGTAACTCAAGACACTTCGATAGGTTAAAACAAGACCAGCAACACTGCCCGAATGTGCCGACAAATCCCGATAGGAGCTGCACATATCTCTTTCTCAGGGCACACTCAGATTGTCCTAGGTACGGGTAGGCCAGCCCAGAGTTGCCCCTGGTGGCCACCGGTAGCTGACAGGTGGACCAACACTCAGAGGAGCACTGGCCCGGGGGGGGGGGTAAAATAAGATGACCTTTGAGTCTGCAGAACCGAAGGGAAAGAAAAGGCTAGGTGGCAAATGGTAAAACCAAGGTTGGGCATTGCTGGACAAGCTTTAATCAAGACGAAATATCAAGGGGTTCCCATTATAACCCAACCGCGTAAGGGACGAAACAATCCGGGAACAGAACACCGATATGACGGAAACTAGGGCGGCAAGAGTGGAACAAAACACTAGGCGAGAGGCCGAGCCTTCCACCCTTTACCAAGTATATAGATGCATTAAGACAACATAGCAATATAATGATATCCCAACAAGTAAAATAAATGTTCCAACAAGGAACGGCTCCAATCTTCACCTGCAACTAACAACGCTATAAGAAGGGCTGAGCAAAGCGGTAACATAGCCAATCAACGGTTTGCTAGGACAATGGTGGGTTAGAGGTTCAACATGGCAATTGGGAGGCTGACAAGCAAAAGGTAGGCATCGTAGCAGTGGCAAAGCAAAAGAGCGAGCAAACTAGCATAGCAAAGATAGTAGTGATTTCGAGGGTATGATGATCTTGCCTAAGATCCCGCAAGGAAGAAGAACGTGTCCAAGAAGAAGACAAACGGTCGTAGACGAACGAATCCTCACAACTCCGGAACAAAACTGAAGCTAACAAGAGAAGCAACCCAGAAAGAAACAAACAACATAGTAAACAACCATCACATAAACATGGCATGATGCGCAAACAAGTATGATGCATGCCCGGTTTAAATAGCATGGCATGGCAATATGCACAAACAAAACTACAAGTTAAATGGAGCCCAATATGCAACGAGTTGCATATTGACGAAACACCACATCAGTTATTTAGTTCTCTCTTGGTTATGTACCCAACAATATTAAATGTTGTTAACCATGGCAAGAGGTGAAACATAAGTAAACTAACTATTTAGGCAAGTTTAAATGAGGCCGGAAACAACAAATAACAATTCCAGAAAAACCCCGTATGTTACTTAGCAATTTAAAGCAAGCAACAATTTTAAACATTTTAATTGTTGTTATCATGATGCGGATGACATATGCAAGTTTATGCTTTTTTTTATTGGAAATGTTGACATGAGCATGTTAAGAAGCATTAGTCGCCATGGCGGAATGAAAAGGGTGCCACGGCGGCGAAACAGAAATGGCGCCACGGCAACATATCCGAAAATGATGCCACGGCAACATATCGGTTCCGGTAGCTCATGGAGGTACCGGTGCAAAGGAAGTGGGCGTGAGCGTGTCGTGCAAGGATGGTGGGGTGCCCCCGGATTCCGGGTTCCCACGGGACGGCAGCATGGAAAACGAGTGACAATTTGGACACGGTGCAAACATACGGTTCATCTCATTCAACACATGCATTAGGTCACGGGCGGTCGTTCTCGGCGGTTATACCTTCGAAGCGTGCATTTCGGAGCGGGTCGAGTTCGTCGAGGGAATTAGTTGTTCACGGTGATGGTAGAGGTACTCGCGACCTTGGCAACGGTAGTCGTACATGTCCGGAGAGGAACTTGTCGCATCCACGGTATTCGGGCGTAGTGGAAGTAGTTGTTCAAGTGTTGTCGTGGGAAGTAGTCGTACACGGCATCGATAGTGGTACACGGGTGTTCGGGCGACGGTAGATGGTACATGTTTTCGTAGTTGTTCAGGTCGACGGTAGTTGTACACGGGTCCTCGTCTTCATGGTACTTGACGTCCTCTCGGCCTTGACAGTGACGAAATGGAACGCGGTGGTCGTAGTACTTGGCGAATCCACGTAGTCGAACATGGGTTGTAGTGGTACTTGACGCTTGTAGACATCCAGGGTCATCGTAGAGGTACTCTTCGTCCACGAAACTAGCAGTGGAGCACACTCATGCTTCGGGTCTTTGCGGATGCAAACAGCAGTACAGGGCTGGCCGAGGCAACGCGGGACAAGGGCGAGGCGACGCCGCGGGGTTGCGGGAGGCGAAGCCACAGGGCAGCGCGCGGGGCAGACGACGGGGATGGCCGAGATGAGGAGGACCCGGTCCCTAGACCTCGGACCTAGCCGGAGACGGGCGAGGGAAGGGGCGGTCAGGCAACCGACGGGGTACGGCAGGCTGCTTGGTGGAGGAGTCGCGCGGGCGAGGAGGCGCGCGGGAGCAGGGTCGCACGCAGAGGCGACGAGGAGGAGGCCACGGGCGAGGGAGGAGGTTGGGCGCGCTCGGGGACGAGCTCCGACGGAGCTGCTCGCTGTCGACGGTCGGAAACAAAGACGAGGCAGAGGAGGGGCACGGGCGCAGGAGGCTGAGAGGGGCGAGGCGGTGGTGCGGGCGGCCGGCGAATATGGCTGCGGGGGAGCTCTATGCGATGGGTGGCGATGGGGACGCGGGGGAGAAGGAAGGGCGAGGCCTTGGGCGGAGGCGGAGGCGCGAGGAAGCGGGGCTCTGCTCCTCTGTCTTTCTGAGTGGATGGGGGGCACGAGCGAGGGAGAGGGAGAGATCGAGAGGAGGGAGAGATGGGGATCGAGGACGATCCGAGCGGGACGAGTGGCTGGCGGCGGAGGGGGGAACGAGAGGAGGGATGGATCGAGAGAGAGGAGGTCGGGCTAGGGTTAGAGGGATCGGCTGGGCCTTGAGAGGCCGGTTGGGCTGGAATCTCTCTCACTACTAAAAGAAAGGAAAAAAAAAACAGAGATGAGAAAGAAAAGAAAAGCAGGTTAGAGGAAGAAGTTGGACACGGGGATTATTTTCCGAACTCACAAAAATACACTTGTTCCAAGAAAATGGAAAGAGGCATGATTGAAAGATGTAAATTCAAACTCATTTGAATTAAATTCAAATGATTTGAATAGGAAGTGAGGTTTGGGAAGGTCCAAAAATGTTCGGATTTTTGGTGGAGCTCCGGAAAATGATGAAATAATTTATGGGCAAGGTTGGAGACCAAGAATTGAGATAACAACGGCATGGGATATTTTGCAAGTGGGTTATGGGTAATTCCAAATAAATGAAATATTTAATATAGCTCCCTAATATCGGGAGGGTATGTTATAAAGAGAAGTCACCATGTGAGTTCCCTCGGTTTAAATAGATCAAAAGATCTATGCAATTTATTTAGTTGAGGTTTTAAAAATTAATGATATGATGGCATGATGACATGATGCAATGCACATGATGCAGAGATGAATGCACGAACAAAACAAAATCACACAACGAATCTCGGAAACCCTGGAAGGCATCTGAAGCTCCGGTCTTGGGGCGTTACACCTTCTTCCTCTATAGCGTCTTCCTAGGGCTTGTCCCGTCCTTCTCGGAGTTCTTCCATGCTATCCTTAGGCACTACAAAATCCATGTCCTCCATATCTAGCCTCACTCCAGTCTCCTCCTGTCCATCTTCGCTTTCTACTGCAAGGCATTTGTGGGCGTAAGTCCTTCGTGGCCCTCTTCCACCACTACTTCAGCTTGTGATTCCACGAGCAGTACCAGTGATCCGTGTGCTTCTCCTTTGTCGCAGTCTAGAGTAGAAATTTGCTCTTGAAAGAGGAGAAAAAGGTGGAAGGCTTTCAGCACCGCTGGGTCTTCCTGGACGTCCAGGGTTCAGATCCGCTCCTAGAGACCCCAGAGGCGTTGCTGGCGCGTGCCTCTGAGTGGGGATCCGCCAATCTTACCGCCCCCCGAGCGAGGCCTATGGCACCCCGATCCGCATGGAGCAGGGGGCCTTCGCAGGCCAGCCCAGGATAACACCTAATGCACGACCGGTCCATGATACAACATTCGAGGTAAGAATATTCATCAAATATATGTGTATATGATTACATCATTGATGAATACAATTTTCTAGCTTGCCCTGAGGCTATTTAAATGGCGGCGGAAGTTTATTTAAATGGCGACAGAAGTCTTGGTTTGGCAGTATATCGACTCTGGCTGGGCTCCACAACTCACATGACTGGCAAGATTACGACCTAGCACAACGGAACAAGTGAACAATTCTGGCACGACCTACAAAACTGGCATGACACGCCAGGACAGTACATTAAATGTACTTGCAAGACAACCAAATACATAGCATCCAAAGGAACAGATGACAAAGTAAGGACCAAGCATATGTAACAATCTACTTCAACACAATTTCTAAGCATGGCATGATATTAACTAGAGTCATAAATCAAACTAAGCATGAACAACATCATAGCATCTACTAGCATGGCAATAACATGGCATCTCAAACTTACTTCGAACATGGCAAATCATAACATGGCATCATTTAGCAATTCAATCAAAACATGGCAATGGCAAAACATAGCATAGCATCTTGATCATAACATGACATAATCTAGCATTTCAATCGAACATGGCATGGCATCATGAAACTATGCCGAAAATAAACTACCAGTCATATCCAATGCAGACAGAACATGTTAACTTTATGCAACCATCTCCTGTTCTTCCATGGTTCTTTAAATGCAAATAACAACATACTACTCATACAATGCAACCAAACTTGTGCACCGAGTCCCTCAGACTCTCTTACCGACGAGTTGCCTCGCAACCAAGCAATGATCATTCACGGATCACAAACGGAACCACACTTGGTTCAACACTAGCCGTGACCTCGTCTCCTGATCATATCAAAACATCACCGTGACTTCTCACGACTATCTCATAGTCCAAGTCACCATATTATTTATTACACATTATTTATCAACTTAGTTATTTCAGGTGTATCCTCCATTTCAACCAAGACCCGATAGTGTGACCTACTACGAACTTGTGCACATGACCGTGGACACGGCTATCGATAGACTTAACACACACTCTGCAGAGGTAGCACACTGTACCCACACCACGGAACCCATGGCCTCGCACTCCCATTCGGGTGGACCAACGGCGTTCCGACAAAACTGATCTACTAACATGACACTCTCCTAGCCTCTCTGACCAACACCCCTTTTGGGTTCAGTCCTGGGTGGCCCCGTGCCTACCAAAGGCATCACGGCCACCATCATGGTAAAAACGTCCACCGTCGTGGCAAAACAAAAACGGTCCCAAACAGGGACAAAAGCATGCAAAATCCAACTACGGGCACACAAGGCTTATGTCCGCCTACCCGATCAGGGTAGCGCGTATCCATAACCTTCCCTCGTTGGAGGCACCGGCGAGAGGCATGCCAATAGACCCAGCTAGGGCCTTCCCATAACAGGCAAATGTGGCTGCACTGAAAAAAACTCGATTTGGTGGCACTATGACTCGATCCCATCTATGACGGAGGAGGGTTGTTATTAAGTCATACCATTCACTTCTCCAGCATCATCAACATGCAAGCATTTTTCACACGAATGCAACAACTAACATGCAACAAATAGATGCAGTAACAAAACATCAAGCTTTTCAAGTGAACAGCGATAGCATGTGAAACATGGCAATATCAAGTACCAACAATCTTACTAGTGCAGGAGAATCGACACTACTGGCATGAAACTAAACCAAACAAAGGCATGATATTATCAACTACAACATCCAGCTAGCATGTCAACCTATTCCATGAGAGCACAAGCATGCGTGGCAGATAACACAAAAACATATAGCACGACTGAAATAACAACAGATGAAACAGGCAAGAAACTACTGCAACTAAACACATGCACGAGGTGCAAGCAAAGTCAACATGCAAGTTTGGGGCTCATGATAAGAGGTTGGCTTGCTTGGGGTCGAGGAACACTCCGGGAAGGGATACGATCAACTCGCGGAAAAATTTGCCGGAGAACTGTTCTTTCTCAAAGGGGTAGAATTAGAGCAAGGGCAAAATGGGCATTTTCAGAATGTGCAAACACAAAGAAAATGGTCCCATCAAAAAGAGCTCGACGAATAGAGAACATGAGCGTTGGAATCACCTCAAACGGAGTCACGGTTGAAAAGTTGTGGCCGTTCACTTTTTAGGCAGAAAAGGCACTAAACAGTGAACGTTCACAATTTAAGCATTTCGGCGGGCGGGGCTGAAAAGGAGAAAGCATAAACTTCAGAATACATTTCAAGAGCAGAGAAAACGTATTTCAGACAATACGTTTTCATTTAACAGAAAACGTAAACTGGCAGGGGCACTTCCACTTACGTTGACGTGGCGGCTGGCTCTATGACAGGTGGGGTCGCACGGGGCGGGGCCCGCCTGGCCTGACCTACTTGAACCTCCCGCTTGGGGGCGCACCGAGCCGAGGGAGTGGTCGCCCACATGGCGAGTGCTGGCGCTACCGACCACCGTACGTGGTGTGCGGCCTATCTAGGTGATCGGGAGGGAGTGGCGCATCCGGTGGAGGTGGTTGCCGCGGCCGAGATGCACTAGGGAGGGAGCACCAGGTCTCGCGGCGGAGAGAGGCTCCAGTCACTGGTGGACAGGGTGCTCCGGTGGGGGAATGGAAGGGCCGAGGCCACGGGGAGGCTCACCGGACTCCAGGGGACGGTGGAGGAACAGAGGAGGGCGGAGGGAGTCCCGGATTAGGGGGTGTCCGGATAGCCGAACTATCACCTTTGGCCGGACTCCTGGACTATGAAGATACAATATTGAAGACTCCGTCCTGTGTCCAGATGGGACTTTCCTTGGCGTGGAAGGCAAGCTTGGCAATACGGATATGTAGATCTTCTACCATTGTAACCGACTCTGTGTAACCCTAGCCCTCTCCGGTGTCTATATAAACCAGAGGGTTTTAGTCCGTAGGACGAACAACAATCATACCATAGGCTAGCTTCTAGGGTTTAGCCTCTTTGATCTCGTGGTAGATCTACTCTTGTACTACCCATATCATCAATATCAATCAAGCAGGAGTAGGGTTCTACCTCCACCGAGAGGGCCCGAACCTGGGAAAAAACATCGTGTCCCTTGTCTCCTGTTACCATCCGCCTAGACGTACAGTTCGGGACCCCCTACCCGAGATCCGCCGGTTTTGACACCGACATTGGTGCTTTCATTGAGAGTTCCTTTGTGCCGTCGCCATCAGGAAGGATGCCTCGTCCCGTCTTTAAAGACGGCACCATTGCTAAAGGACCTTTGGCCATCGGCCGAACTCTCCGGCTAGGCGGTTTTCTTATGACCGCCTGTTCGGCCGCCGCGCCGACGATGACTTCTCGGGTCATCAAAAGCAATCTTCACGTCAACTCGGAACTCGCCGAGCAGCTAGATCCGATGGAGCTCTCCTCCTTAAACGAGCTCTTGGATCGCATCGCCGCCCTGGGAGTCGCTACAGACTACGATCAGATTGGGCCTAAAACCGATCTGAGAGAGATCAACTCTCCCTAGGCTACCCACCATGTTGCTGTGGTGGAGGAACACTACGGCGACCCTTCTTCTATATTAAGGACTAGCTGTGTTCGGATTCCCGACCCCTCCATGCCGGATTCCCGCGGAGGAACGGATGTCGATCAAGTCATGAACCTAAAGTCAGGCAGCGGGCCGGATTCATTGGACAATATCCAAAAACCCAAGCTTCCAAGTTCGGAAACTTTTCAGCCCTTGAGTCTTAGATTGGACGGGGTTCTGAATTTAATTCCACCCGCCCACCCAAACATAAGCGATCTATCCCGAATCCGGCAAGAGCCCGCTGAAACAGTACACCATTACTAGGCCAGATTCCTCCTGGCTATGGACAGGATAAAGGACTGCCGCGAGGAAGACGCAATTTCACTTTTCTGCAATAATTGCACGGACAAGGGAATCCTAAACGCCATAAGTCATCGTGAAATTACACGCTTTGCCGACTTGGTGTCCATAGTACGAAAGTACTGTGCGATGGAGAGCGCCTGGAAAACCGAAACCAAATTTTGGGATAATCCGGCCCCGAATACAACCCTAGTCCGAAATAAAAGGGTGCATCACCGCCAGGCACCTGGGTTAAATACCAAAAAGCAAAAAACCCCTAAAGGGCACAAAACCGTACTAGAGGGATGGCTCAATGGACCCTGCAAAATTCATAGTACAGAGGGCGCCACTCTAACTCATAGCCTTCGAGCATGTTGGATACTATGGCAGGTGGCCAAAAGTGGCGAAGAGCTTCTAGCTCCAGAGAACCAGCCCAGCAACACCAGTACGGTATTAACAGTCTTCGACACTTTTGCATCAAATAATACGCGGAAATGAACACTCCGCAGCCTTGCCGAAGTCTACCAAGTAGCAACAATAAACCCATGGAGTGACACGGCTATTACCTTTAATGCCAGTGATGAACCTAAATTCCGAACAGCCGGAGCACCAGCCGCATTGGTCCTCAGTCCAATAGCGGACGGCTTTCGCCTTACTAAGGTACTCATGGACGGCGGCAGCGGATTAAACCTCATTTATGAGGAAACCCTTCGAAAAATGGAAATAGACTGGAGCCGCATTGAGCGAAGCGGCACAACCTTTACAGGAATAATCCCTAGTCGGGAAGCATGCTGCACAGGAAAAATCACACTGGATGTGGTGTTCGGCTCGCCGGACAATTACAGGTCCGAGGAGATCATGTTCCAAGTGGCCCCATTCAGCAGCGAATATCACGCTTTTTTAGGGCGAGGGGTATTCACAGTTTTTCAAGCTATACCCCATTACGGGTACATGAAGCTCAAAATTCCCGGGCCCAACGGAATCATCACTCTTGCCAGTGATCCGGACATAGCACTCCGCGCCGAAAATAAGACAGCTGCACTTGCCCTAGAGGCACTATCCGAAGCCCTAGCGGCCGAGGAGCTCACTGCGCTGCGCTCCATGGTGAACAGGGATGATGTGATACTCGATAAGAGATCCAAGTCCACCTCTTTTAAGCCAGCGGACGAAATAGTCAAATTCCAAGTCCATCCAACGGACCCTACAAAGACGGCCTCCATTGGGGCACAGTTAAACCCTGATGTAGACGCCGCACTACGAGAATTCCTACGGGAAAATTGGGACATTTTTGCTTGGCACCCTTCAGACATGCCAGGAATCCCACGCCGGCTGGCCGAGCACAACCTAAATATCCTAAAAGGATTCAAGCCAGTCAAACAGGCTCTTCGGCGATTTTCTGAACCCAAGAGACAGGCAATGGGAGAGGAGCTAGCCAAACTATTGGAAGCCGGATTCATCAGAGATATAAAACATCTGGACTGGCTAGCAAACCTGGTGATGGTACCAAAGAAGGATAAATCCTGGCGCCTATGTGTCGACTTCAAGGACCTTAACAAGGCTTGCCCAAAGGACCCCTTCCCCCTCCCCCGCATCGATCAAATTATCGACGCTACCGCAGGACACGATTCATTGTGCTTCCTCGACGCATACTCCGGCTACCACCAAATTAAGATGGCAGAGCCAGACCAAGCCGCAACGGCATTCATCACTCCATACGGCCCGTTCTGCTTCAACACAATGCCCTTCGGGCTCAAAAACGCCGGCGCAACATATCAGCGCATGATTCAGACATGTCTGGCAAACCAGATCGACAAAATGGTGGAGGCATACATAGATGATGTGGTCGTCAAATCCAAGCATGTCGAAACTCTAGTAGACGACTTGAGGCTTACATTCGACAATCTCCGAACATACGACATTAAGCTGAATCCGGAAAAATGCGTCTTCGGCGTACCAGCCGGAAAGCTCTTGGGCTTCATTGTATCCGGTGGAGGAATTGAAGCAAACCCAGCCAAGATCCGAGCTCTGTCACAATTGGATATCCCCAAAGACCTCAAACAAATACAAAAATTGACTGGATGCGTGGCGGCTCTAAGCCGCTTTATCTCCCGTTTGGGAGAAAAGGCATTACCCCTTTATCGCCTCCTCCTGCGCACTGAACACTTCGAGTGGACGGATGCCGCCACGGCCGGACTCGAAGAAATAAAAGCCATATTGGCAACAAATCCGGTCCTGGCCGCACCCAACATGGGTGAACCAATGTTATTATATATCACGGCAACACATCAAGTTGTAAGCGCGGTGCTCGTCGTCGAACGAGAAACGGACGAAGACAAGTTCCCCCTTCAAAAACCAGTTTACTATGTGTCCACTGTCCTAACTCCATGCAAGTCCTGGTATCCACATTATCAAAAGATAGCGTACGCGGTGTTCATGCCATCCCAGAAGCTGCGACACTACTTTCAAGAGTGTTCGATAACAGTAGCCTCCGAAGTACCTCTTAATGACATTATAAACAACCGCGACGCAACTAGCCGGATTGCAAAATGGGCCATCGAGCTCCTCCCGTTCGACATAACCTAGAAGCCACGGCGAGCTATTAAGTCGCAAGTTTTTGCCGACTTCGTCGCCGAATGGACTGTAGCCGAACTCCCTAAATAGTACAACGCATATTCCAACTGGATCATGCACTTCGACGGCTCCAAAATGTTGGCCGGCCTGGGGGCTGGCGTCGTCCTGACATCCCCAACCGGAGACACAGTTCAATACATACTCGAGATAATGCACACAGACTCCAACAACGCAGCCGAATACGAGGCACTTCTACATGGCCTCCGGATGGCGGTCTCCATAGGCATTAAACGCCTAGAGGTGCGCGGGGATTCGAACCTCGGGATATCCCAAATAAATGGAGACTTCGACGCCAAGGATCCAAAAATGGCAGCTTACCCTAACACCGTCCTAAAAATGTCAGCTCGTGAAGGGCTTGAATTTCACCATATAGCCCGGGATAATAACCAGGCGGCGGACGTATTGGCACGCATTGGCGCAAAGTGCGATGCCGTCCCTCCCAATATCTGCCTAGAGCGGCTGTTCAAGCCATCCGTACTATGGGAAGGGGAGTCCGGAAACAACAATCTGGACCCAACCGCACCACGCAACACCGGACATTCTGACACTATCGGTGGTTCTGCCAATGAAATAACACATTCAGGCCACGAAATAATGGCAGTCATTGCCCCATGGACGGAACCATTCCTAGCCTACTTAATTAGGCAGGAACTTCCCGAGGACCAAAACAAGGCCCGCTGCATAGTACGGCGATCTAAAGCCTATAAGGTCCATGAGGGAGAGCTTTATAAGAAAAGCACAACCGGAGTCCTTCAAAGGTGTATCTCCGAAGAGGAAGGGCAAAATCTTCTGGCTGAAATTCACGCCGGACTCGGTGGGCACCACGCCGCAGCCCGGGCCCTTGTAGGCAAGGCCTTCCGTACAGGATTTTATTGGCCAACGGCCCGGGCAGATGCTCAGGACTTAGTCCAACGATGCGTCGATTGCCAGCTCTTTGATAATCAAAGCCACATGCCACCCACCGCCCTCAAAACTATACCCATCACCTGGCCGTTCACAGTCTCGAGGCTTGACATGGTTGGACCCCTTAAAGGAGGAACCCACAAGCAAAAATACCTATTGGTCATGGTGGATAAATTCACCAAATGGATAGAGGCCAAGCCAGTTAAGACGGCCGAATCCGGACCCGTGATAGACTTCATATCAAGGGTAGTACACCATTACAGCGTCCCCCATAGCATCATCACTGATAACGACACGAACTTCACGGCCGACAAGGTTAAAGTCTGGTGCAAAAACATGGGCATCAAGCCCGACTACGCTTCAGTCTATCACCCTCAAACTAACGGTCAAGTCGAACGAGCAAATGGTCTAATCATGAGCGGCATTAAACCCAGACTAGTGCGGTCCCTCAAGGAATCTAACACGCACTGGGTAGAGGAGCTCGACTCCGTACTCTGGGGGCTGCGGACCACGCCGAATCGCACTACCGGATTCACACTATTTTTAGGGTATACGATGCAGAGGCAGTTTTGCCCTGTGACATAATTCATGACTCACCTCGCGTGCACATGTACGAAGAAAGAGAAGCCGAGTTGGATCGGCAGGACGGTTCTGACGCCTTGGATGAGGAGCGCGACGTGGCAAAAGCTCATTCCGCATTCTATCAACAGCAGGCTCGAAGATACCAAAGCAGAGAAGTACGGGCCAAAGCTTACAATGTTGGCGAATTAGTTCTACGCCTGCCGGACAAGAAAAAGGACAAACTCAAGCCCAAATGGGAGGGTCCCTTCATCATCGACCAAGTCCTGACCGGCGGAGCATACCGTCTGCGGAACGCCCCCTGGTGACCCTATATAAAGAGGGGGGAGGGAGGGCAGCCGCACCCTGCATCTTGGCGCCTCCCTTTCCCCTTGCTACACCTCCTCCTCCCGCAGACGCTTGGCGAAGCCCTGCCGGATCCCTGCTGCATCCACCACCACGCCGTCGTGCTGCTAGATCTTCATCAACCTCTCCTTCCCCCTTGCTGGATCAAGAAGGAGGAGACGTCACGCTGACCGTACCTGTGTTGAACGCGGAGGTGCCGTCCGTTTGGCGCTAGGATCTCCGGTGATTGGATCACGACGTGTACGACTACCTCAACCCCGTTCTCTTGAACGCTTCCGCTTGCGATCTACAAGGGTATGTAGATGCTCTCCCCTCTCTCGTTGCTGGATGAACTCATAGATTGATCTTGGTGAACGTAGGAATTTTTTTATTTTATACAACGTTCCCCATCAGTGGCATCATGAGCCATGTTTATGTGTAGTTCTCTTTGCACGAGTAGAACACAATTTTTTGTGGGCGTAGATGTTGTCAACTTTCTTGCCACTACTAGTCTTATTTTGCTTCAGCGGTATTGTGGGATGAAGCGGCCCGGACCGACCTTACACGTACGCTTACGTGAGATAGGTTCCACCAACTGACATGCACTAGTTGCATAAGGTGGCTAGCGGGTGTATGTCTCTCCCACTTTAGTTGGAGCGGATTCGATGAAAAGGGTCCTTATGAAAGGTAAGTAGAAGTTGGCAAATCACGTTGTGGCTTTAACGTAGGTAAGAAAAGTTTCTTGCTAGATCACCTATAGAAGCCACGTAAAAACTTGCAACAACAATTAGAAGACGTCTAACTTGTTTTTGCAGCAAGTGTCTTGTGATGGGATATGGCCAAAGTTGTGATGAATGATGAATTATATATATGTGATGTATGAGATCATGTTCTTGTAATAGGAATCACGACTTGCATGTCGTTGAGTATGACAACCAGCAGGAGCCATAGGAGTTGTCTTTATTTTTGTATGACCTGCGTGTCATTGAGAAACGCCATGTAAAGTACTTTACTTTATTGCTAAACGCGTTAGGCATAGAAGTAGAAGTAATAGTTGGTGAGCAACTTCATGGAGACATGATGATGGAGATCTTGATGATGGAGATCATGGTGTCATGCCGGTGACGAAGATGATCATGGAGCCCCGAAGATGGAGATCAAAGGAGCTATATGATATTGGCCATATCATGTCACCATTATGATTGCATGTGATGTTTATCATGTTTTTCATCTTGTTTACTTAGAGCGACGGTTGTAAGTAAGATGATCCCTCATAATAATTTCAAGAAAAGTGTTCCCCCTAACTATGCACCGTTGTGAAGGTTCATTGTTTTGAAGCACCACGTGATGATCGGGTGTGATAGATCCTAACGTTCGAATACAACGGGTGTAAGCCAGATTTACACACGCAATACACTTAGGTTGACTTGACGAGCCTAGCATTTACAGACATGGCCTCGGAACACGGAAGACCGAAAGGTCGAGCATGAGTCATATAGTAGATACGATCAACATGAAGATGTTCACCGATGTTAGCTAGTCTGTCTCACGTGATGATCGGACACGGCCTAGTTAACTCGGATCATGTTTCACTTAGATGACTAGAGGGATGTCTGTCTAAGTGGGAGTTCATTAAATAATTTGATTAGATGAACTTAATTATCATGAACTTAGTCTAAAATCTTTACAATATGTCTTGTAGATCAAATGGCCAACGCTCATGTCCACCTGAACTTCAACGCGTTCCTAGAGAAAACCAAGCTGAAAGACGATGGCAACAACTATACGGACTGGGTCCAGAACCCGAGGATCATCCTCATAGCTGTCAAGAAAGACTATGTCCTAGAAGCACCGCTAGGTGAAGCACCAATCCCAGAGAACCAAGACGTTATGAACGCTTGGCAGTCTCGTGCTGATGATTACTCCCTCGTTCAGTGCGGCATGCTTTACAACTTAGAACCAGGGCTCCAAAAACGTTTTGAGCAACATGGAGCATATGAGATGTTCGAGGAGCTGAAAATGGTTTTCCAAGCTCATGCCCGGGTTGAGAGATATGAAGTCTCCAACAAATTCTTCAGGTGTAAGATGGAGGAAAATAGTTCTGTCAGTGAGCACATACTCAAGATGTCTGGGTTGCACAACCGCTTGACTCAGCTAGGAGTTAATCTCCCGGATGACGCGGTCATTGACAGAATCGTTCAGTCGCTTCCACTGAGCCACAAGAGCTTTGTGATGAACTTCAATATGCAGGGGATAGAAAAGACCATTCCTGAGGTATATTCAATGCTGAAATCAGCGGAGGTGGAGATCAAAAAGGAACATCAAGTGTTGATGGTGAATAAAACAACTAAGTTCAAGAAGGGCAAGGGTAAGAAGAACTTCAAGAAGGACGGCAAGGAAGTTGCCGCGCCTGGTAAGCCAGTTGCCAGGAAGAAGTCAAGCAATGGACCCAAGCCTGAGACTGAGTGCTTTTATTGCAAGGGAAGTGGTCACTGGAAGCGGAACTACCCCAAATACTTAGCGGACAATAAGGCCGGCAAAACCAAAGGTATATGTGATATACATGTAATTGATGTGTACCTTACCAGTGCTCGTAGTAGCTCCTGGGTATTTGATACCGGTGCGGTTGCTCATATTTGTAACTCAAAACAGGAGCTGCGGAATAAGTGGAGACTGGCGAAGGATGAGGTGACGATGCGCGTCGGGAATGGTTCCAAGGTCAATGTGATCGCCGTCGGCACGCTACCTCTACATTTACCTACGGGATTAGTTTTGAACCTCAATAATTGTTATTTAGTACCAGCTTTGAGCATGAAGATTGTATCAGAATCTCGTTTAATTCGAGACGGCTACTCATTTAAATCCAAGAATAATGGTTGTTCTATTTATATGAGTGATATGTTTTATGGTCATGCCCCGCTGGTGAATGGTTTATTCTTAATGAATCTCGAGCGTAATGTTACACATATTCATAGTGTGAATACCAAAAGATGTAAAGTTGATAACGATAGTCCCACATACTTGTGGCACTGCCGCCTTGGTCACATTGGTGTCAAGTGCATGAAGAAGCTCCATGCTGATGGACTTTTAGAGTCTCTAGATTATGAATCATTTGACACATGCGAGCCATGCCTCATGGGCAAGATGACCAAGACTCCGTTCTCCGGAACAATGGAGCGAGCAACCAACTTATTGGAAATTATAAATACTGATGTGTGCGGTCCAATGAGCGTTGAGGCTCGCAGAGGATATCATTATGTTCTCACTCTCACTGATGACTTGAGTAGATATGGGTATGTCTACTTGATGAAGCACAAGTCTGAGACCTTTGAAAAGTTCAAGGAATTTCAGAATGAGGTAGAGAATCAACGTGACCGAAAGATAAAGTTCCTACGATCAGATCGTGGGGAGAATATTTAAGTCACGAATTTGGTACGCACTTAAGAAAATGTGGAATCGTTTCACAACTCACGCCGCCTGGAACATCTCAGCGAAATGGTGTGTCCGAACATCGTAATCGCACTCTATTGGATATGGTGCGATCTATGATGTCACTTACTGATTTACCGCTATCATTTTGGGGATACGCTCTAGAGACAGCTACATTCACTTTAAATAGGGCACCGTCTAAATCCATTGAGACGACACCGTATGAATTATGGTTTGGGAAGAAACCTAAGCTGTCGTTTCTAAAAGTTTGGGGATGCGATGCTTATGTCAAGAAACTTCAACCTGAGAAGCTCGAACCCAAGTCAGAAAAATGCGTATTCATAGGATACCCTAAGGAAACCATAGGGTATACTTTCTACTTAAGATCCGAAGGCAAGATCTTTGTTTCCAAGAATGGGTGCTTTCTGGAGAAAGAGTTTCTCTCGAAAGAATTAAGTGGGAGGAAAGTAGAGCTTGATGAAGTACTACCTCTTGAAACGGTGAGTAGCGCAACTCAGGAAAATGTTCCCGTGGTGCCAGCACCGACAAGAGAGGAAGTTAATGATGATGATCAAGATACTTCGGATCAAGCTCCTACCAAACTTCGAAGGTCCACAAGGACACGTTCCGCACCAGAGTGGTACGACAATCCTGTCTTGGAAATCATGTTGTTGGAAAACGGTGAACCTTCGAACTATGAAGAAGCGATGGCGGGCCCAAATTCCAACAAATGGCTTGAAGCCATGCAATCCGAGATAGGATCCATGTATGAAAACAAAGTGTGGACTTTGACAGACTTGCCCGATGATCGGCGAGCGATAGAAAAGAAATGGATCTTTAAGAAGAAGATGGACGCGGATGGCAATGTTATCATATATAAAGCTCGACTTGTCGCTAAGGGTTATCGACAAGTTCAAGGGATTGACTACAATGAGACATTCTCTCCCATAGCGAAGCTGAAGTCCGTCCGAATCATGTTAGCAATTGCCGCATACTATGATTATGAGATATGGCAAATGGACGTCAAAACGGCATTCCTTAACAGTCACCTTAAGGAAGGACTGTATATGATGCAGCCGGAAGGTTTTGTCGACCCTAAGAATGCTAACAAGGTATGCAAGCTCCAGCGATCCATTTATGGGCTGGTGCACGCATCTCGGAGTTGGAACATTCGTTTTAATGAGATGATTAAAGCGTTTGGGTTTATGCAGACTTATGGAGAAGCCTGCGTTTACAAGAAAGTGAGTGGGAGCTCTGTAGCATTTCTCATATTATATGTGGATGACATACTTTTGATGGGAAATGATACAGAAGTTTTGGACAGCATAAAGGCCTACTTGAATAAGTGTTTTTCAATGAAGGACCTTGGAGAAGCTGCTTACATATTAGGCATCAAGATCTATAGAGATAGATCGAGACGCCTCATAGGTCTTTCACAAAGCACATACCTTGATAAGATATTGAAGAAGTTCAATATGGATCAGTCCAAGAAGGGGCTCTTGCCTGTGTTGCAAGGTGTGAAATTGAGCTCGGCTCAATTCCCGACCACGGCAGAAGATAAAGAAGAGATGAGTGTCATCCCCTATGCCTCAGCCATAGGGTCTATCATGTATGCCATGACCTATACCAGACCTGATATAAACATTGCCGTAAGTTTGGTAGGAAGGTACGAAAGTAATCCCGGCAAGGAACACTGGACAGCGGTCAAGAACATCCTTAAGTACCTGAAAAGGACTAAGGACATGTTTCTCGTATATGGAGGTGACTAAGAGCTCGTCGTAAAGGGTTACATCGATGCTAGCTTCGACACATATCTGGATGACTCGAAGTCACAAACCGGATACATGTATATTTTGAATGGTGGGGCAGTAAGCTGGTGCAGTTGCAAGCAGAGCGTTGTGGCGGGATCTACATGTGAAGCGGAGTACATGTCAGCCTCGGAGGCAGCACATGAAGCAATCTGGGTGAAGGAGTTCATCACCGACCTAGGAGTCATACCCAATGCATCAGGGCCGATTACACTCTTCTGTGACAACACTGGAGCTATTGCACTTGCCAAGGAGCCCAGGTTTCACAAGAAGACCAGGCACATCAAGCGTCGCTTCAAATCCATCCGTGAAAATGTTCAAGATGGAGACATAGATATTTGTAAAGTACATATGGACCTGAATGTAGCAGATCCGTTGACTAAACCTCTCCCTAGGGCAAAACATGATCAACACCAGGACGCAATGGGTGTTCGATACATCACAATGTAACTAGATTATTGACTCTAGTGCAAGTGGGAGACTGTTGGAAATATTCCCTAGAGGCAATAATAAATGGTTATTATTATATTTCTGTGTTCCTGATAATTGTCTATTATTCATGCTATAACTATGTTATCCGGAAATCGTAATACACGTGTGAATACATAGACCACAACAAGTCCCTAGTGAGCCTCTAGTTGACTAGCTCGTTGATCAACATATAGTCATGGTTTCCTGACTATGGGCATTGGATGTCATTGATAACGGGATCACATCATTAGGAGAATGATGTGATGGACAAGACCCATTCCTAAGCATAGCTCAAAGATCGTGTAGTTCGTTTAGCTAGAGCTTTTCCAATTTCGAGTATCATTTCCTTAGACCATGAGATTGTGCAACTCCCGGATACCGTAGGAGTGCTTTGGGTGTGCCAAACGTCACAACGTAATTGGGTGACTATAAAGGAACACTACGGGTGTCTCCGAAAGTGTCTGTTGGGTTGGCACGAATCGAGACTGGGATTTGTCACACCGTATGACGGAGAGGTACCTCTGGGCCCACTCGGTAATGCATCATCATAATGAGCTCAATGTGACCAAGTGTCTGGTCACGGGATCATGCATTGCGGTACGAGTAAAGTGACTTGTCGGTAACGAGACTAAACGAGGTATTGGGATACCGACGATCGAGTCTCGGGCAAGTAACGTACCGATTGACAAAGGGAATTGAATACGGGGTTCATTGAATCCTTGACATCATTGTTCATCCGATGAGATCATCGAGGAGTATGTGGGAGCCAACATGGGTATCCAGATCCCGCTGTTGGTTACTGACCGGAGAGGCGTCTCGGTCATGTCTGCATATCTCCCGAACCCGTAGGGTCTACACACTTAAGGTTCGGTGACGCTAGGGTTGTAGAGATATTAGTATGCAGCAAACCGAAAGTTGTCCCGGAGTCCCGGATGAGATCCCGGACGTCACGAGGAGTTCCGAATGGTCCGGAGGTGAAGAATTATATATAGGAAGTGCTGTTTCGGCCATCGGGAGGATTTCGGGGGTCACCAGTATTGTACCATGACCACCGGAAGGGTCCCGGGGGTCCACCGGGTGGGGCCACCTATCCCAAAGGGCCCCGTGGGCTGAAGTGGGGAGGGGACCAGCCCCTGGTGGGCTGGTGCGCCCCCCTTGTCCCCCCTGCACCTAGGGTTGGGAACCCTAGGGGAGGGGGCGCCTCCACTTGCCTTGGGGGGCAAGGCTCCCCCCTTGGCCGCCGCCCCCCTAGGAGATCCCATCTCCTAGGGCCGGCGCCCCCTGGTGACCCTATATAAAGAGGGGGGAAGGGAGGGCAGCCGCACCCTGCATCTTGGCGCCTCCCTTTCCCCTTGCTACACCTCCTCCTCCCGCAGACGCTTGGCGAAGCCCTGCCGGATCCCTGCTGCATCCACCACCACGCCATCATGCTGCTGGATCTTCATCAACCTCTCCTTCCCCCTTGCTGGATCAATAAGGAGGAGATGTCACGCTGACCGTACGTGTGTTGAACGCGGAGGTGCCGTCCGTTCGGCGCTAGGATCTCCGGTGATTGGATCACGACGTGTACGACTACCTCAACCCCGTTCTCTTGAACGCTTCCGCTTGCAATCTACAAGGGTATGTAGATGCTCTCCCCTCTCTCGTTGCAGGATGAACTCATAGATTGATCTTGGTGAACGTAGGAATTTTTTTTATTTTATGCAACGCTCCCCATCAATACACACGCCGCACTTCGCAAATTACTTCTCTTTTAAAGCATATATTACCAGAGGGGGTCTTTGTGGCTTCCCCTATCGCGGCTAGTGCGGCCTCAAGTTGGGCCTTGCACTCTTGAAGCTCCTGGGATAGTTGGACATTCTTTTCTGTAAGATCCTGCATAACAAATGATCCTTAAATCAGTTATTCTAACTATTTTAAGTCTCGGGGGCTACTGGCATATATAACTGTCAAAATCCCTCACCCGTATGTCTTTCGCATACTGCTCCGTGGCTCTGGCTAGACCATCTTGAGCGGCACGGAGGTGTGCATCTCCCGAATTAAAGGCATTCAATGCCTCTTGGGAGAAACATGCATCACGAAGAATTGTCCGGCGGCGCCTGTGATTCACGGCACTCGCCACCTCAGATTTGGTGGCGGACAATCTGTCGGCATCCTCCATTGGAGGAGTATCCGACGCGCGCCTTGTGTTTGACTCCCCCTCCAGACCTGGCTAGCGGAGGCTCGATTGGCAACCTCTCCGAACACAGTCCGGTGAGCGCTGTTTTTCCTGAAAAGATCACAAACGTTTGTATGCCTTCCAGGAATCTTTCCTTGAAACACGGTGGCGCGCCATACCGTTGCGGCGATGTCTCGATCCGCACCGCACTTCTTTTCTGCCTGCTAGGCCGAGCTGCCCCTTGTTGGCCAGCCGCCGCGGGCTCGGCTTCTCGCCTCAAAGGCGCCTCCTGCGGAACACCATTGGTATGCGGTGATCAGAAATAAGCACGGATGGGTCATGGTATCAGGACTTCTGTCACAGTTACCTGGGAAGCTGGAAATATTCTAGGGTAGTCGGCCATAATGGCGACCAAAGCATTGTTGATGCTAAGTTGGTGGAACACCCCATCGATCAGCTCGACCTTTATGTCTGGATCCTCTTCGGAGGCCGGATCGAGGGACCGTTCCGGATCCTCGGGTTGTGGAGGTGGGCTGTGTATATCCTCTACAGCCCGGCACAGTTCCTGCGCCGAAATCACAAAATGAGATACTTAACCGTGGGAATGGGGATCGGATAGGCAAAAAGAAATGTCCACTTACCCAGCTTCTAGGATTGTTCATAGAAAATCCGTTTAGTGGACTAACACGGAGAAAATCCTCCTTTTCCCCTTTGTACAGGCCGGCAAGATCTTCACCAGATCGGCAACCGATCCCGGCCCCTTACGGCCATGGCGGGTGGCATCATCCTCCCCGTTGAAATCCCGCATGGCGTGGCCCCTATACTAGAGTGGCTGCACCCCCCGCATAATGCATGTGGCCATGACTCCGATCATGGTCAGTCCGGAATGAGCTAGTAACCTTATTCGGCTCATCAGGTAGAGGACATCCCTGTCACTTTCCCTCTGGGGGCTCAGCGGGCGCCAGCCTAGGCGTTTCTTCGAAGGAGCATTACTGAACTCTGGGAGGCCGATCCGAACATGATCCGGCAGAGGGACGTCTTCCATGTAAGACCATTCCGAGGGCCAGTCTTCGGACGCCTTCTTCGGGGTTCCGGATAGATATCCGGTCCCGGCGATGCGCCATAGTTCGGCTCCGCCCACTTGATATATTGACCCCTCATGGGAACGGGGTATGAGGCAAAAAAATCTCTTCCACAGCGCGAAATGAGCCTCAATGCCCAAAAACAGATCGCAAAGGGCCACGAAACCCGAAATATGCAGAATGGAGGCAGGCGTAAGGTTGTGCAACTGGAGGCCGTAGAACTCTAGGAGCCCTCGGAGAAACAGATGAATTGGAAATCCGAGCCCTCTTATCAGATAAGAGACGAAGCATACCCGCTCTCCTTTGGAGGGATCGGGGACGCTCTCCGCCTGCTTTGCGCCCTTGTAGGTGGCGAGTCCGGCTCGAACCGGAACCATAAAGGCTGGTGGAAGAAATCCCTTGGTTTGGAGCGTCACTAACTCACTGTGCGGGATTGAGCATCTCTCCCAATCTCCAGGCTGAGGGCTGGGAGCGCGAGAGGAGGAGCCGCGTCGACTGTCCATGATGGAATGGATTTTTATCAGAGGCGCTCTGATGAATGCTCGCGGAGGGAGGATGGTGTGATTCGGATCTAGATCCCCGTCTCTTTTATAGGCGGCTCATTTGCGCAGCTAGGGGGGTAAATGTAAAGATACCCTGGCTTTTCGCATTCGTTCAACATGTGGAAGATGGCCATAATTGGGCGTGGAAGCCAAGGAGCGCAACATTTATAAGAAGCCGGACACTATTCGACAAGTATATGGAATTTGGAGAAGAACCCGCCTTGCAAAGCCGAAGACAATCAACGCGCCGGACTCGTCATCATTGAAGCCTGGTCCGGGGGCTACTAAGGGAGTCCCGGATTAGGGGTTGTCCGGATAGCCGAACTATATCCTAGGCCGGACTCCTGGACTATGAAGATACAAGATTGAAGACTCCGTCCCGTGTTCGGATGGGACTTTCCTTGGCGTGGAAGGCAAGCTTGGCAATACGGATATGTAGATCTCCTACCATTGTAACCGACTCTGTGTAACCCTAGCCCTCTCCTGTGTCTATATAAACCGGAGGGTTTTAGTCCGTAGGACGAACAACAATCATACCATAGGCTATCTTCTAGGGTTTAGCCTCTTTGATCTCGTGGTATATCTACTCTTGTACTACCCATATCATCAATATCAATCAAGCAGGAGTAGGGTTTTACCTCCACGGAGAGGGCCCGAACCTGGGTAAAAACATCGTGTCCCTTGTCTCCTATTACCATCCGCCTAGACGCACAGTTCGGGACCCCCTACCCGAGATCCGCCGGTTTTGACACCGACAAGGGCACTCTGGGTGGCTGGAATCCGAGAGGAGCCGAGACGGCGGCCATGGCGATGGGGAGCGGATGGAGAGCTCCTCGAGCTTGAGCTGGTGGCTATGCAGGGTCGTGGAGGTGAGGTGAGGCGAGAGATGAGCTCGGACAGGTCGAGGGGTGGCTATAAATAGCCGGGCGTGGGGATGCTGAGCCGGTCGCCGCCAGACGAGTTCGGCCAGGGCTCTAGCGCGTGCAGGGCTCACGGGGAGGAGTGTGAAGGCACCGAGAGGGATGCAGACAAAGCGTAGGAGCTCACGGAGTCGGGCGACGCTCGCGGACAAGAGGAAGATGCGGACAGGGGCGAGGAAGAAGATGATGGCCACGGGGCTCACTGTTCGGTTGTAGGAGCGACGTGCTGGTGAAGAAAACAGAGGGGAAGAGGGGTCCAGGAGAACGAAGACGACCATGCTGAGCTATTTGACACGTGGGGATGAACCAAATCCGTCAGGAGCGGCTCTACCGTCGCCAACAGTTGCTAGACCACTGTTTTGGCCGGCATTGCCCGCGGTCACCACCGACAATGCGTGCTCTGGCTTCCTGCGTGATGCCAGCTCATGTCTACATCATAGTCTATCCAAGGTAGAGTATTACTATGGTAAGGAAACGGGCAAAGACAAAGGGAGCCGAGTAAACTAAGCTTCACAAGTTTGCTATATCAAACTTTGCCACACTCTAGAGTTAAAACCAGAAAGGGTAAGAAGTAAACTGATTGTTTGGGAGGCTTAGTGTAGCAAGGACTACAGTCCTGGGGTATTATAAGGCTATTAGGACAAGGATTTAACATAGTTGCTTTGCCACTTCTAAATTAGGCCCAGAAAACAAATGAGGAAGAACCACTCACTAGGAGTGTTGGACTGGGCTACCACTTGGCAAATCTTAATGATTTGTCCATATGTAGATGCTGCAAAAAGATCATACCAAATGGACTTGCCAAATTGGTACTTGTTTCACAAACATCTCTTCTGTGCAGAAACTTGGGAAAATTCTAGGAAAATATTGGCTAAATGAAATGGGCCAAACCCTTGTGGAGGTGGATCATATGGATAGGAGAAGGCTTAGAAATATTTTCAGCCATAATGGAGCAAGATAAAATATACTTGCTTTACAAACTAAAAATTTTGACAGAAAACAAGAATTGCTCCTGTGCTCACATAGTTCAGTGAAATGAGCTGAGTTTTGGTGGAGGCTAATGAATTGGGATGCTTGAGGAGATGGCAAAGTTTCATCCCATTTGGAAATCCTATGAAGGTACTTCCTTCATAAAGTTGCAATCTGGTCAGAAACTTTGAAAAACTGCATAGGGAGCTAGGATGAAGGGATTGAGCTGATCTTTGGTATCCATGGGTTATTTATCAATGTTAATCACCCTGCCAAATTTCAGCCCAATTGGAATTAGGAATAAAGCACTTCCTTTGCAAAACTTTCTGAGAAGGCAGAAACTTGTATTGGATCATGAGCCCAACTTTTGAACTGTGGATCATGAGATAAGGATGGAACTAGTGATTGTATAGCAAGGACAAGCTCCACAATTTATGTGGGAATTTTCTCTGTTATAAAATAGTAGTTCCTTTAGAAAGTGGCAGAAATGAAATATTGGCATTAAATAAGAAAAGGCAATTTTCCATATTTATTTATGGCCAATATCTTTGCCAGAACTTGGATTAGGCATAATTATCAACCCACCAGTTCACATGAATTTAGGAGATGACTAGATATGCCTTTGGATTTTATTCCTCAGAGGGACCAGAAAAGGAATAAATTAAAATTGAAAAATATTGAATGGGACTTAGCAATATTTTTGCATATCCAAGGTTTAGAAGGATAGGAGGGTCTGTGGGAACAGATGGGATGATCAACAAAACAAGGAAAATGATGGCTCCTTTGTAATCACAAATGCCATATTCAAATTCCAACAATTTGGAATTAGGGTTTGAGAGGGTTTGAGATGATGCAAATGAGGTCTTGCCCACTAACAAAGAGATGAGCAAGGTTTTGAATGGATGAAAATGACAAGAATTCTCAGAGTCATCCAGCAAATTCAGGAGAAAGATTTTGAAAATGATTGCTAGGAAGGAATAACAGCACAAAAATTGATAACCCAATTTTGGGGCTGTTACAAGGCCCGTCTTGGAGAAGATAGACTCGGACATAAAGGCGGGGTGGCTGACGAGGGCGATGATCGAGAAGGAGTTCCTAACGCAGCGCTTGGCTCCGCTCCAGTTGCACTCGAAGCCCCTATGGGAGTAGCAGGGCGCGAGGGACAAGATAAGGCTGCGCCGTACCGGCCTGACATGTGAGGAGCTAGACGCGGCCTTGGTCGCCCTGCTCAGCTGCATTCTGGGGGACATCCCCGAGGTCTACGCATCGCTGTACTGCCGCGACAACACACTACTAGGGAAAACCTTATACAAAGAATCTTACAATTAGCGCACTTCAAAATAAGGCGTTACTACTATTTAGTAGTAGCGCGTGTCGACAAAACGCGCTGCTGAAATAAAAATAGTAGCAACGCGTCTATTGTAAGCTGCGCTACTGCTATGGTTGCCACGACCTGGCCCCTAGCTAATTATAGCAGTAGCGCCTTATTTTAAACCGCGCTACTGCTACTGATCATAGTAGTAGCGTGTATCCTAGACAAGTGCTACTGCTACGGCTACCTCATCTAGACCTCACCGCCAGTCTCTCCCCCTCCTCACTCACTCACTCTCCCTCTCTTACTGTACGTCACCGTGCTCCTCCCACCGTCGCCGCATTGTTGCCGTCCGAGAGCTCCTTCTCGTCCACTCCTCCACCGACGCCCTAGGTGAGCTTCTCCCTCCTACCTCTAGCCATTACCAGCCCTCCTTCCTCCTCCTCCACGCACCACCAGCCCTCCTCCCTCCTCCAGCCTCCATTGGCCCTCCTCCCTCCTCCTCCACCCACTGCCAGCTCCCCTCCTCCAGCCACCACCGGCCCTCCTCCCTCCTCCTCTAGCCACCGCCGGCCCTCCTCACTCCTCCTCCTCCTCCTCTTCCCTCCTCAGTCCTCCTCCCTCCTCCCTTCTAGGGTTCGTACTAGTTCATATTTTGAAAATATTCTAGTTTATAGTTTGTAGTTTATAGTTATAGTTTATAGTTTATATATTATAGTTTGTATTTTACTACATTTAGTTGGTAAAAAATGTCCTCTACTTGTTATATTATGAAATTAGGGCTTTTTCTAGGGTTCATAATATATTTTGAAATATATTTCAGCAATGAAACTCTAAGTTATGTGAAATTAGGGCATTTTTCTATGGTTCAAGAAGTAGACAGTAGGTAAAAAATGAGGATAATAATGTTCTTAGGGTTTAGGAAACAAATTGCAGACAGGTAAAATTTTTATTTGGAATAAAATTGGATATTTACTTTATAGCTTATGGAGTCTCACTAAGTCCTAAGATGACGATAATAATGTTTTTGTTTATATTTTGTTCTTGCAGAAATCGAGGAACCCCTGCACCATCCCCGACGTCGTCCCCATCACCAACACCCTCCGACCTCGAGGTGAGACCAGCCACCCCATGTTGTTAATTTAATTTAGGTATTTTAGGTGTTTAAACTTAGAACAATGTAGTATGAACCCTAGTTAAGATGGAACCATGTTCAAAATGCATGTTTTTAATTAGGTGTAGATAATAGAATTTAGGTGTATTTAATAAAATTCTATGTTGATTCGTTTTGAAGTGGACATGTCATATTTTGAGCATGTCACATTTGTTGTTATTGTTTAGTTAAAGCATTTATTCCTGCATCGATGTCGATGATGCCTATCCCGCATCCTCGTTGTTGACTCGGAGGAGGAGACCTGCTTAATCAGATGGGCCATGTCCGGGACTGGGCTCCACCGGGCTGGTACTAGGAGGTGCTACCTTCCGGGGGGCGCAACTTGGTGAGGAGCCAATCCGTCTTTGATTCGAACCTTCTTTAGTGGCGGTCGTGTGGGCCACTAATGATGCGGAGGCTTTGGTCCCCCGTGGAGGTGGCACGACACCGTGTCAGCGAGGAGGACGAGCATGTCCGTCGCTACATGGTTGCGTTGGAGGGCAGGTTCAACAGTACCTGGCAGGTTCTTCAGGGATCTCACCGGAGCTATGATCCTGTGATGGTTCCTTCTCTTTGGGTGTCCGCCGCCAGCGCTGATACCTGTCGTTTGCTAGGGTTGTAGCTGTATTAGTGATGTTATATGTATGATACTATTCGAGATGTATTAGTGGTAATATTCAACGATGTACGAGCGCAAGAGATGACTTAGTTTTGCTTATTGAATGCATGCTAATTTGAATACTAATTTTGAACTGTTTTAGTTTTGCTTATTAGTGATAATATTCAACGATGTATGGAGCCCCTGCATCATCCCCGCCGTCATCCCCGTCACCGACCCCCTCTGACCTCGAGGTGATCATCAAGTTTGAATGCTCATATGATGTAGATATAAACATGTATATCTTGTGTTGCTCAAATAGGATATGTGCTTGCCCAAGTGGCCGACCATGTTTGCAGGTAACACCTCCGAGTGGCCTATGTTTTGCCGGAGTGTTGATTAATTTCCATTCCGGCAAATTTCAGGCGCTCGATATGTCCTTTTTAGCAAAGGTCATGCCGGATTTTTCCATGAATTTTGGCATGACTTGTGCTAGAATATGTAGGAAATATCGAGTGGCCTAGATTTTCTAGAAAGATAATTAAACGACATTTCTGGTTGCCTTTAAGTCTATCGAGGCTCCATACATGACAATCAAAAAATGAGTGAGGGAGAAAGTCTGCACCATATATGAGAGAGGAAGAATCCTGACTGTTGTCGTGGGGGTCGTTTCTCCTTCTTCTCCTTGTGCTAGACCTTTGTTATGCACTAGGGGAAGGAGGAGTAACAACCACCACCGACGGTCGAAAAATCAGTGAGGGAGTGTGTCCACCATATATGAGAGAAGAAGAATGCTGATTGTTGTCGTGGGGGTCGTTTCTCCTTCGTTCTTGTGTGCTAGGCATTTTGGTTTAATGCACTCGGGGATGAAGGAAGGAGCGACGATCACCAACGGTCGAATATATACACTACGTGAGCTGAGAGTTTTCAAAAAAAGACTCGACGGACCGATAGTCATCCCGTGCCGAATAATAATGATATAATTTAGTTTTTGTAGTACATATATTGAATTTTAGAAGTTTAATCTTTGAATTATGAACATAGGAAACATCGTCGGACGATGAAAGTCTTGCGGAGTGCTCCTGGTGCGGCGACAACCGTGGTTTTTGCTACATGCCTCACCTGGTAGAAGGTTGATGCTTTAGCATTAAGCTCCAGGAGACCTTCGATGTTGAAATGGTATGCAACGACGCCAAGTGTTTTTTCATAATTAAGCTCGACTTCTGCTTCTTCAACGTGTAATTTTTGTCTTTTACAATTCGACTAGCTTATCCCATGCCATGCAAGACGCTATGTCTTGGAGAGGATGGAGACCACTGTACGTGGCGTGCGGCCTATCCAGGTGAACGGGAGGGAGTGGCGCATCCGGTGGAGGTGGTTGCCGCGGCTGAGATGCACTAGGAAGGGAGCAACAGGTCTCACGGCGGAGAGAGGCTCCGATCGCCGGTGGACAGGGTGCTCCGGTGGGGGAATGGAGGGGCCGAGGCCATGGGGAGGCTCACCGGACTCCAAGGGACACAATGGAGGTGGAGGAACAGAGGAGGGCACTCTGGGTGGCTGGAATCCGAGAGGAGCCGAGACGTCGGCCATGGCGATGGGGAGGGGATGGAGAGCTCCTCGAGCTCGAGCTGGTGGCTAGGCAGGGTCGTGGAGGTGAGGTGAGGCGAGAGATGAGACAGGTCGAGGGGTGGCTATAAATAGCAGGGCATGGGGATGCCGAGCCGGTTGCCGCCAGACGAGTCCGGCCAGGGCTCTGGTGCGTGCAGGGCACACAAGGAGGAGTGTGAAGGCACCGAGAGGGATGCATACGAAGCGTAGGAGCTCACGGAGTCGGGCGACACTCGCGGACGAGACGAGGAAGCGGACAGGGGCGAGGAAGAAGGTGATGGCCACGAGGCTCATTGTTCGGTTGTTGGAACGACGCGTTGGAGAAGAAAACAGAGTGGGAGAGGGGTCTTGGGGAACAATGACGACGATGCTGAGCTGTTTGACACGTGGGGATGAACCAAATCCGTCCGGAGCGGCTCTGCCATCGCCAACAGTGATTAGACCACCGTTATGGCCGGCATTGCCTGCGGTCACCACCGACAATGTGCGCTATGGCTTCCTGCATGATGCCAGCTCATGTCTCCATCATAGTCCATCCAAGGTAGAGTATTACTATGTAACGAAAACGGGCAAAGACAAAGGGAGCTGAATAAACTAAGCTTCACAAGGTTGTTGTAGCAAACTTGGCCACACTCTAGAGTTAAAACCAGAGAGGGTAAGAAGTAAACTGATTGTCTGGGGGGCTTAGTGTAGCAAGGACTACAGTCCTGGGTATTATAAGGCTATTAGGACAAGGATTTAACATAATTGCTTTGCAACTGCTAAATTAGGCCCAGAAAACAAATGAGGAAGAACCACTCACTAGGAGTGTTGGACTGGGCTACCACTTGGCAAATCTCAGTGATTTTGTCCATATGTAGATGCTGCAAAAAGATCATACCAAATAGACTTGCCAAATCGGTACTTGTTTCACAAACATCTCTTCTGTGCAGAAACTTGGGAAAATTCTAGGAAAATATTGGCTAAATGAAATGGGCCAAACTCTTGTCGAGGTGGATCATATGGATAGGAGAAGGATTAGAAATATTTTCAGCCATAATGGAGCAAGATAAAATATACTTGCTTCACAAACTGAAAATTTGGACAGAAAACAAAAATTGCTCATGTGCTCACATAGTTCAATGAAATGAGCTGAGTTTTTGTGGAGGCTAATGAATTGGAATGCTTTAGAAGATGGCACAGTTTCATCCCATTTGGAAATCCTATGAAGGTACTTCCTTCACAAAGTTGCAATCTGTTCAGAAACTTTGAAAAATTGCATAGGGAGCTAGGATGAATGGATTGAGCTGATATTTGGTATCCATGGGTCATTTATAAATGTTAATCACCCTGCCAAATTTTAGCCCAATTGGAATTAGGAATAAAGTACTTCATTTGCAAAAAATTCTGAGAAGGCAGAAACTAGTATTGGATCATGTGCCCAACTTTTGAACTGTGGATCATGAGATAGGGATGGAACTAGTGATTGTATAGCAAGGACAAGCCCCACAATTTATGTGGGAATTTTCTCTGCTATAAAAATTGTAGTTCCTTTAGAAAGTGGCAGAAATGAAATATTGGCATTAAATAAGAAAAGGCAATTTTCCATATTTAATTATGGCCAATATCTTTGCCAGAACTTGGATTTGGCATAATTATAAAACCACCAGTTCCCATGAATTTAGGAGATGAGTAGATATGCCTTTGGATTTTATTCCTCAGAGGGACCAGAAAAGGAATAAATGAAAATTCAAAAATATTGAATGGGACTTGGCAATATTTTTGCATATCCAAGGTTTAGAAGGATAGGAGGGTCTCTGGGAACAGATGGGATGATCAACGGAACAAGGAAAATGATGGCTCCTTTGTAATCACAAAGGCGATATTCATATTCCAACAATTTGGAATTAGGGTTTGAGAGGGTTTGAGATGATGCAAATGAGGTCTTGCCCACTGACAAAGACATGAGCAAGGTTTTGAATGGTTGGAAATGACAAGAATTCTCAGAGTCATCCAGCAAACTTAGGAGAAATATTTTGAAAATGATTGCTAGGAAGGAATAACAGCACAAAAATTGATAACCCAATTTTGGGGCTGTTACAAGGCCCGTCTTGGAGAAGATAGACTCGGACATAAAGGCGGGGTGGCTGACGAGGGCGATGATTGAGAAGGAGTTCCTAACGCAGCGCTTGGCTCCACTCCAGTCGCACTCGAAGCCCCTATGGGAGTAGCAGGGCACGAGGGACAAGATAAGGCTGCGCCGTACCGGCCTAACATGTGAGGAGCTAGACGCGGCCTTGGTCGCCCTGCTCAGCTGCATTCCGGGGGACATCCCCGAGGTCTACGCACCGCTGTACCGCCGCGACAACACACTACTAGGGAAAACCTTATACACAGAATCTTACAATTAGCGCACTTCAAAATAAGGCACTACTGCTATTTAGTAGTAGCGCGTGTCGACAAAACGCGCTGTTGAAATAAAAATAGCAGCAACATGTCTGTTGTAAGCTGCGCTACTGCTATGGTTGCCATGACCTGGCCCCCAGCTAGTTATAGCAGTAGTGCCTTATTTTAAACTGCGCTACTGCTATTGATCATAGTAGTAGCGTGTATCCTAGACAAGCGCTACTGCTACGGTACCTCATCCAGACCTCACCTCCCGTCTCTCCCCCTCCTCACTCACTCACTCTCCCTCTCTTACTGTATGTCACCATGCTCCTCCCACCATCGCCGCATTATCGTCGTCTATCATGGAATTGTCACGTCAGATGTCCTAGTGAAAGTTGTGGAGCCATCGCAACTAGGAAGCTTGAGGGGGTTAATCAGGACAAGAGACACGAGAGGTTTATACTAGTTCTGCCCCTTACGGTGAAGGTAAGGCCTACGTCTAGTTGGGTTGGTATTGCTTGATGTTTCGATGACCCGGGAGCGAGATACGCTATGCCCGGTTCTCGATGAGTTGTTTCTTGCCCTAAGCTGCTAGCGGGTCGTCCCCTTATATACAACGGGTGGACGCCCTGCGGCCTACAGAGTCCCGGCCGGCTCATAGACAGTGTCCGGCTCGGTGACTAGTTAAGTCTACCTTATGTTACAAGTCATACCATCATGGCGGTTTACCACTATGGGCCTTAAGCCGCCTGTGGGCCTTAGACCCTTTATTGAACCGCCATCTTCATGCTTGGCCTTGGGCTTCTTTCTGATGAGTCTTCTTTGCGTAACCCGGCCCCTCCTGGGCGGCTTACACAAATAGTTATATCCCCAACATTAGGCCCCAGATTGATTTGAACCGGTTCATGTCAATCTTAAAATACCTTAAGAAATAAGCCTTCGGTCTTCTGTCTGTGCAAAAGGGTTTAACCCGCCATGACGTCATCTTCTGGATCCACGTTAACCCGCCGTGACGTCATCTCCAATTAAATCCTTATTTTATCCTGCTATATCTTCAACGGATCTTTGCCTTTACTGATTGTCCCGAAACCCGATGCATCGGGGTCGCTGGATAATAATATCCAATCTCCTCGTTTCTCGCACCATCCCGGTCGGCCCTTCCCTATAAATAGGCTCGACCTAGGTCTTCTTCATTTTCTCCCTCAGTCGTTCGTCTTCTTCCTCTCGCTGTCTCTCTACCGCTCGAGCTCCGCCGCCGCCGCCGTCGCAGATCTCCTCGTCCTCGCCAACTCAGGCCGCTGCATCAACCTGATTTGACCAGAAAAACGCGACGAACCTCCACAGCAACTCTGCATCTGTAAGTTTCCTCCTTCTTGTTCCTCAGATCCGCATTAGGACCTTCGAGTTCCTCGGTGTTCTTCGCTGTTCGTCAGGAACCCCTCATAGATTTCATCACCACCGCCGTTTCTTGATCCTTAAGATGATATAAAACTGATGCGGTAGCTATTTCGCACCCATTTCGAATGCAAGTAAATTCCTCTTCTCTGTACAGAAGCCTTGTTTAGAACTGATGAACTTATCTGTACTAGTTTTAGGTCTAGAATATTTTCCTTTCTGTGCACCTGTTTGATCCAAAATAATATCCGCCAACTGCGAAACCTGTTTGTGCGACACTTAGGCAAAATCTGTTTCTGTTAGGCCCATTTAACCCTAGCGGCTCTCATTGCCGGTTAAAAATAGACAATGTTAATTGACAGCCTTGCCAGCTCCTGGCGGCTTAAAATAACTTAATTGTTACTGATTCCCATAGCGGCTTAGATAACCAGATATAATCAGCCATATGTCATTAGGCCCCGTCTTAAGCCGCCATTTTGAATAGACTTAAAAATACTTTCCTTCCGGGTTAAAATTGAGCCGGAGCTTCTTATTTTGTCATAGGCTTCCACTTACGTCATGGCACCTAAGGCAACCAAGGCTCCTGTGACCTGTAATTGGGTCCAATGCACAGTCACAAAAAGCAAATTATCTGAATTTGTGAAGTCTGGCCATCTGCCCAAGAAGGAGGTCATGTTTTATCGTGCCCCTGACCCATCTGAGGAGAAACCTCAACCCAAAGAAGGGGAGGTGATAGTTTTTACAGATCATATGAGCCGGGGATTTGCTCCACCCGGTTCAAAATTCTTCAGGGATGTTTTACATTTCTTTGACCTCAGACCTCAAGACATCGGGCCCAATTCTGTGTCAAATATTTGCAACTTCCAAGTCTTCTGTGAGGTGTACCTGGGAGAAGAACCCAATCTGCTTTTGTTCAGAGAGCTATTCTACTTAAACCGGCAGAATGAACGTGCCAACGGGCCCAGTCTTGAACTTGGTGGCATTTCGATTCAGCGGCGGAGAGACTGCCTTTTTCCTTATGCTGAACTGCCGAGTCATCCGAAGGATTGGAATCAGACGTGGTTCTATTGCCAGGACACTTCTCCGGCTGACGAGAACCCTCTGCCCGACTTCCGCGCTCTGCGCCTTGAATCAAATCACCCGCTGTCGGATAAGCTAACCGCTGTTGAATGTCTATCACTTGCCCCTACCATCAAGAAGATCAAAGCCCTCTTAGGAATGGCTTGAACGGTATTGATTTGGTGCGAGTCTGGGTCACCTTGGCGAGTGCTTCCGTTAAGCCGCCGCCCCATCTTAATGTGCACTTACTCAGGCGAGAAGGATGACCCACTACGTCATAGTCCCGACGACTTACCCGATGATGTGGTGGAGGCTACGACCCAAACGTTGTTGAAAGAGGGCACGGTGACTAGTAATGCCTTTGGCTTACTTCCTTTCTGCAAGAAGAACCCGGCCCCCGCAGTGAGTCATCAACCTCAATGAATACTCTTTACTATATTACACCTTGCTTTTACTCATAACCCCTTATCTTTTTCCACAGGCCGATGACAACTTCTGGAAGGTCAAGTATGACCATGAGGCTGCCAAACAAGCCAGAGCGGCCAAGAGAACCGAAAGAAAAGCCGCCAAAACGGGAACTTCAAGGAAGAAGAAACCAAGCGCTTCAGATTTACTCAAATTGGACGAAACTTATGAGGATGATGAAGAGGTAATCCGTAATTCTCCTGACTCTTTTGTCATTATTTTATTGACATTCTATCCTTTCAGGAGGATACGGGGAACAGCCAAGCGGTTGACGAAGAGGTAACTATAATCTCCTCCGACTCAGAGCCTTTGCCAAAGCAAAAAATCCGAAGGGTGACCCGGAAAGTAAGATTTTCACATCCTCTAGCTTATCAAGATCCTCAATTTCTTTTGAAGCAACAACAGCTTGAAAGCCAGAGGCAGACCCGGACCAGCAAGGATGTAGAGCTCTCCTCCGGCTTACCTGATGTAACCAGGAAGCGTCGGACTGAGGTTATCTCCGATTTACGTTCTGTTTTACCTTTGGCGGGTTTAATTCGCCAACCTCTCAATTCATCTGACTCCAATTATCAGGATACCTCTCCTTCCTCCGGCGAGTCTATGCAACCTAACATGCCGGCTTTCAAAACTGCCCCCGGGTAATGTAATTTTGTTTACCTTATGCTTTACCTTACCATGCTTTTGTATTCATCCTTCTGCCTTTGTCCACAGCATGCAAGTGAAGCCCAGTAAGAGGGCAAAAAAGAGTAAGCCGTCCCAAGACCCGGTCGTGATTGAACCGGTGCTTGGTACGGCTGCTCCTGACAGCTCTACCCATCAGCCGCTGCCTGAACCAGCCTATGACATTCTAGCACCAACCTTTGATCCACCCGCCGATGATACTCTCAACAACTCTGATAACCCGGAAGCTCCGAGCCCGGTCAGGACAATTGATCCGGAAGTTGAGATTCTGAAGACTCAGTTTGTTGAGCCAGGGCGGCCCACTGTCCTTGCCAAGTGCTCTGCTAAGGAGGAGCTTCTGGAACGCCGAAAGTCCAAGCTAGACATTGCTGACTATACTCATTTAAGCATTGGAGACATAGTATCTAGCTATCTCAATCAAGTACATAGCAGCCGTGACCTGGAAATTGACATGGTGAAGCAAATACAGCAAAAATCTGGGGTATATCTTATGCCCCTTTTCTGAATCATACTTACTATATCAGCCCCAAGTCTATTGCTTATGAATAAATATGCTGTAGACTTAGAAAACTGCTTAGCACTGCTCTGTCCGGTTTAGAAAGAAGATATTTAACCCGGTTGTAACATGATACCTTGAACTTGCGATACACATTAGCCCCCAAGTGTCAAGTATCTTTGCTTGTAAAGTGCTTGGGACTTAATTTGCATGAACCGGCATTATAAGTTAAAATTCTTCAGCATACATTAGCCCCCAAGTGTCAAGTATCTTTGCTTGCAAAGTACTTGGGACTTAATGTTATCTTACCATGATTCTGACTATAACCCGGCATCAATGCAGGCCACCATAAGTCAATTTGAGTCGGAGATTGCTGACCTGAAGAGCCGTCTGACAGCTCAAGAACTTGAAATTCAAAAGGCCAACTCCAAATTTGAATTCAGCGTCTCTGAACAAGAGAAGTTGAAGAAGAATTTTGAGGCGGAGAAGAAAATCTGGGCTTATGAAAAGGTTTCACTGGTGACCCGGGCCGAGACGGCAGAGGCATCACTTGCAGAAGCAACAGCCGAGCTGTCCGACTTAAAGCGCCAGATATCTCAAATGGTCTCAGCCATCTTCGGTAAGTTACTGCATATAACCTCAAATATTGTAATCCTTCCTTTGATGACTATTTTAATCGTTATCTCCAGCTCACCTTATGCTTTGTGAACGCAGGCCCCAGGAGCACAAACCTCAAGCAGAACATGTTGATCAAACTGAAAGCGGTTTACACTCTAGTGGAGCAGCTGTACACCGGGTCACAACGTGCTTTGGCCGTTGTAGCTTTATCAAATAACACTCCCCACCTCCTGCAAGACGTGCTGAAGTGTCTTGCTGTACTACCTCAACGGGTCCAAGATCTAAGGCGGGCGTCCTCAAGAGCCGGGGCCATAGCCGCGTTGAGCCGGGCAAAAGCATGGATTCCAGAACTAGACCCGGCCGACCTCGCTCTTGGATACCCGAGTCTGAAAGAGGATGGGACCGTATTTGATGAACAGGATTTCACCGCCTGCGTCAAAGACATACGCCCCGTGGCTACTCTCATTGGGAACGACACTGACCTTACCAAGTATCAGCCGGGCTATGACAGTGAGAACCGGAGAATTCCAACACCTCCCTATGATCAAGTCAGCCTGATCCCTCCAACTCGTAAGCATACCTTTGCCCCTGAAGTGGACCCAGCCGGTTTAATAGATGATGAAGCTGAGTTTGAAGCCTTGAGTGGCATTGACTGGGCCTCGTCAACCTTCCAGGACAAGGCAACCGACGGAGAGGCGGAGAAGGATAACCCGGAATCTTCAAGCCCACCAAAGGAGTGAACCGCCAGGCGTTTATGACTTTGCAAAAACAATGCTTCGTTTATTCAGACTCGGGGAGTCTTGTAATAGGGTAGAAAAACCTCTCAATTTTTCATGCCTTCGCGCATGTTTATGGCGCTTAATACTTTCGTAAGCCGCCATCGCTATATATTTCCAGCTTATGTTGATCGTTTATTTCCTTGATGTTAAATTTGCTTGCCTTATCCTGCATATAAAACAAGCAAAATTCCCTTGGCGGTTTATCGCATCGGGGGTCACATAAGGTATTGATAACCCAGAGGGCGAACCCAAAACATCATATACAGGCCGGTTTATGATTATATTTGTTAAACATAATCACAATAGCATACCTGCGATCCCTTTGGTAATCTCGCCTGCTTATATGACCTTCACCATGCGGGTAAATTCAACTCCTGAAAGTTGGAACATATAATGTTCACCTGGCACTTAACAACCTGGGGTGATCAATATTAAGCCGGAAGAACAAAAACCATCTCATAGTGCTTTCAAAAAGGTCTCAAGATAGTCAAATAATTATGCTTATGAAATATAATGGATAATAAACAATATTCAAAGGCTTCTGATTCGAATACGATCAGTAAACCGTTCCAAAGGGGTTAAGCTAAGATTCGGATACGATCATATAGCCCCCAGTGGCTTTGGCGATGCCGATCAAGTGGGTATCGACAGCTATGTTCTCTTTGGTTCGAATACGACCTATGTTTGAACAGGAAGCCCCCAAGTGACCATAAGAGTTGTTTAATGACGCTGATTCGAATACGATCCACGTCAGACCCAAAGGGGTTAAGCTATGATTCAAATATGATCAAGAAGCCCCCAAGTGGGTTTGGCAGTGTGCCGATCAAAGTGGGTATCGACAGCTATGTTCTCTTTGGTTCGAATACGACCTATGTTTGAACAGGAAGCCCCCAAGTGATCATGGCTAGATTCAGATATGATCATAAGCCGGACCAAAGGGAAAGCCGGATTCAGATATGATCCGCTCCCTGTTGGTTGTTTCCACCACCTGACAAAGAGGACATATAAACTTTTGAAGGTGAAAAGGACAGAGGTCCTGCTTTATTGCTTTATATAATATATACATCGTCAAAATATATACATCTTGATAGCCGGTGGCTCAAGTATAGTAAGGCCGAAGATGGGCGATATTCCACGGCCGGCGGGTCTCCTCCTCCGACTTACGTGAGTCTTTGTGCTCTCGAACATCGATGAGGTAGTATGACCCGTTGTTCAGATTCTTGCTGACCACAAAGGGTCCTTCCCAAGGAGGGGATAGCTTGTGCATATCAGACTGATCCTGGATGAGCCGGAGCACTAAGTCGCCTTCCTGAAAGGTTCTGCTTCTAACCCGGCGGCTGTGATAGCGGCGCAGGTCTTGCTGGTAAATCGCCGAGCGGGCTATTGCTAAGTCTCGCTCCTCATCCAACAAGTCAAGTGCATCCTGACGAGCTTTTTCGTTATCAGCCTCAACGTAAGCCGCCACGCGGGGTGAATCGTGCCGGATGTCACTTGGCAGGACTGCCTCTGCTCCATACACCATGAAGAAAGGGGTGTAACCTGTAGATCTGTTAGGTGTAGTGTTGATGCTCCATAGTACAGAGGGTAACTCCTCCACCCAACAACCCGGAGTTCGCTGCAAGGGGACCAAGAGCCGGGGTTTGATACCCTTCAGGATCTCTTGATTAGCTCTTTCTGCTTGACCATTGGATTGAGGATGAGCAACAGCCGAAACATCAAGCCGGATATGTTCTCGTTGACAGAACTCTTCCATGGCACCCTTGGAGAGATTAGTGCCATTATCAGTTATGATGCTGTGTGGAAAACCAAAACGAAAAATCACCTTTTTCATGAATTGAACCGCCGTGGCTGCATCACATTTACTGACCGGCTCTGCTTCAACCCACTTCATAAACTTATCCACTGCCACCAGGAGGTGTGTCTTTTTATCCTTAGATCTCTTGAAAGGTCCAACCATGTCAAGCCCCCAGACTGCGAACGACCAAGTAATTGGAATCATCCTCAACTCTTGAGCCCGCACATGAGCTCGGCGTGAGAATTTTTGATATCCGTCACATTTGCTGACTAGATCCTCCGCATCAGCATGAGCCGCCAGCCAATAGAAACCATGATGAAAAGCCTTGGCCACAAGAGATTTTGAACCGGCATGATGACCACAATCTCCTTCATGGATCTCACGAAGTATCTCCTGACCCTTCGCAGGTGACACACAACGTTGAAACGCCCCAGTGACACTGCGGTGATGTAACTCGCCCTGAACAATCGTCACAGATTTGGACCACCTGATGATTTGTCTCGCCAAGGTCTCATCCTCAGGCAACTCCCCCCGGGTCATATAGGCCAAATATGGCACTGTCCAATCCGGGATGACGTGAAGAGTTGCCACCAGCTGTGCCTTCGGGTCTGGCACTGCTAGTTCCTTCTTTGTAGGTACCTTGAGAGAAAGGTGTTAGGCGGCACCGGCTTATGCTGAGATCCCAACCGGCTTAAAGCATCAGCCGCCTCATTCTTCCTTCGATCAATGTGCTCCACTTGATAACCTTTGAAGTGCCCAACCACGGCATCTACTTCATGGTGATAAGCCGCCATAAGGGGATCCTTGGAGTCCCACTTGCCTGACACCTGTTGGGCCAGTAGATCTGAATCGCCCAAGCACCTTACCCGGCTCAAATTCATCTCTTTGGACATCCGGAGACCATTGAGTAAGGCCTCGTACTCAGCTGCATTGTTAGTACAAGGAAACATAAGCTGGAGCACATAACAAAATTTGTCACCTCGAGGGGAAGTTAAAACAACTCCAGCCCCCGAGCCTTCTAATTGCCTGGACCCATCAAAGTGAATGGTCCACCAAGGCTTCTCCTCTGGTGCCTGCAACTCTGTTCAATCATTGATAAAGTCCACCAAGGTTTGAGACTTAATAGCAGTACGTGGCATATACTTCAAACCATGAGGCCCAAGTTCAATAGCCCACTTGGCGACTCGTCCTGTGGCTTCCCTGTTCTGGATGATGTCCCCCAAGGGGGCAGAACTTACCACAGTTATAGGATGACTTTGGAAGTACTGCTTCAGCTTCTGGCTTGCCATAAACACTTCGTAAACAAGTTTCTGCCAATGTGGATACCTCTGTTTAGACTCAATAAGCATCTCACTGATATAGTAAACCGACCGTTGAACCGGATGCTCCTTGCCTGCCTCCTTACGCTCCACCACGATGGCAACACTGACAGCTCGTGAATTAGCAGCCACATATAACAACAACGGCTCTTTATCAATGGGAGCCGCAAGGACCGGTGGCTCAGACAACTCTCTCTTTAAATCTTCAAAGGCAGCATCAGCAGCATCACTCTAGACAAAAGTGTCCGTTTTCTTCATCATCTGATACAGCGGTAGGGCCTTCTAACCTAATCGGCTTATGAACTGGCTTAAAGCAGCAACACGACCCGCCAGTCGCTGAACATCATTGATGCACGCCGGTTTAGCCAGAGAGGTAATCGCCTTGATCTTCTCCGGATTAGCTTCAATGCCTCTGTTTGAGACCAGAAAACCCAAGAGCTTGCCTGCAGGTACACCAAACACACACTTGGCCGGGTTAAGCATCATCTTATAAACCCGGAGATTATCAAAGGTCTCTTTCAAGTCAGATATCAAGGTTTCCTTCTCTCTGGACTTCACCATGATGTCATCCACATAAGCATGAACATTGCGCCCAATTTGATCGTGGAGACAGTTCTGTACACATCGTTGATAAGTCGCCTGAGCACTCTTGAGCCCAAATGGCATAGATACATAACAGAAGGCTCCAAACGGAGTGATGAAAGCCGTCTTCTCCTGGTCCTTAACTGCCATTTTGATCTGATGATAACCAGAGTAAGCATCCAAAAAGCTTAAACACTCGCAACCTGCCGTAGCATCAATGATTTGATCAATACGGGGGAGAGCAAAGGGATCAGCCGGACAAGCCTTATTTAAGTCCGTGTAATCCACACACATCCGCCAGGTGCCATTCTTCTTGAGCACGAGCACCGGGTTAGCCAACCACTCCGGGTGAAAAACTTCAACAATAAACCAACCACTAAGAGCCGGGCGACTTCCTCTCCAATACCTTTCCGCCTCTCTTCGTTGAACTGTCGAAGAAACTGCAGGACTGGCTTATACTTCGGATCAATATTAAGGGTGTGCTCAGCGAGTTCTCTCGGTACACCCAACATGTTAGAACGTTTCCATGCAAAGATGTCCCGGTTCTCACGGATGAACTCGATGAGCGCGCCTTCCTATTTAGGATCCAAATTGGCACTGATACTAAACTGTTTAGATGAATCACCTGGATTGAAATCCACAAGCTTAGTTTCAAAAGCCGACTTAAACTTCATCGCCGAGTCATGCTCGGTAGTTGGCTTCTTTAGAGAGGTCATATCCGCCGGGTCAACGTTGTCTTGATAAAACTTCAGTTCCTCTGCTGCACAAACAGACTCAGCATAAGCCGCGTCGCCCTCCTCACATTCCAGGCCTACCATTCAACTTCCATGCACGGTGATGTTGCCCTTGTGACCCGGCATCTTAAGCTGCAGATAAACATAACACGGTCGTGCCATGAACTTGGCATAAGCCGGCCGCCCAAACAGAGCATGATATGGACTCCTGATTTTGACCACCTCAAACGTCAATTTCTCAGCCCTGGAATCATATTCATCTCCAAAGGCCACTTCCAGTTCAATCTTGCCAACTGGGTAAGCCGATTTACCAGGAACCACTCCATGAAAAACAGTGTTGGACGTCTTCAAATTCTTATCAGTTAACCCCATGCGCCGAAAGGTCTCATAATAGAGGATATTGATGCTGCTACCCCCGTCCATGAGTACCTTAGTGAATTTATATCCACCAACCTGAGGTGCTACCACCAAGGCTAACTGACCCGGATTATCAACCCGGAGGGGGTGATCTGCCCTGCTCCATACAACGGGCTGTTCTGACCACCTTAAATAACGGGGAACCGCCGGCTCAACAGAATTCACGGCCCTCTTATGAATCTTCTGGTCACGTTTGCACAAGCTGGTGGTGAACACGTGATACTGCCCACTATTCAGCTGCTTCGGATGGCTTTGATAACCCGACTGCTGCTGCTGTTGCTCCCCTTGACCAGACTGCTGTTGATTATAACCGCCTTGATGTCCCTGAAAGCCGGAGCTTGAACCGCCGCCCGGGCCATGAAAGCCACCCGCTCCTGAGCCGCCGCCTGACCCATGATTGCCATCAAACATGTTGGAATTCTTGAAAGCCTTCATGATCGCGCAATCTTTCCATAAGTGGGTGGCGGGTCGTTCCCGGGTGCCGTGTCTCGGGCAAGGCTCATTGAGTAGCTGCTCAAGAGATGGGCCTGACCCGCCAGATCTAGGGGGTGGTTTTCCCTTACGTCTCTGATTATTACCCTGCGCATTGGCATTGGCCACAAACTCCGGGTTACCCTCCGCCTTACGCTTATTGCCTCCTTGATTCATCTGGTTATGCTGCTGGCCCTTTCCATTGCCGTTCTTCTTTCCCTTCCCTGTCTTTTCCTCATCAGACGCGGGATCCTTGGTACTATCAGAGTCGGCGTATTTGACTAAAGCTGCCATCAGCGTACCCATATTGTTGCAATCACGCTTAAGGCGCCCCAGTTTCTGTCTCAGTGGCTCAAAGCGACAGTTCTTCTCCAACATAAGGACTGCAGAGTCGGCATCCATCTTGTCAGATGAATGTATTATCTCCTTGACCCGGCGTACCCAGTGAGTCATGGATTCACCCTCCTCCTGCTTACAATTTGTCAAGTCCACAATCGACATAGATTGCTTGCAAGTGTCCTTGAAGTTCTGGATGAAACATGCTTTTAGCTCTGCCCACGAATTAATGGAATTGGGTGGCAAGCCCTTTAACCAAGACTGGGCCGTTCCATCTAACATCATGGTGAAGTACTTAGTCATTGCCGCGTCGCTGACCTCCAACAGCTCCATGGCCATCTCATAACTTTCGATCCATGCTCCGGGCTGTAAGTCGGCCGTGTAATTCGGCACCTTTCGAGGTCCCTTGAAGTCCTTGGGCAAATGTACATTACGCAGAGCCGGTACCAAACAAGGAACACCGCCGGTTCTAGTAGCCACTCCCGTCTCAACGGAAGTCGTCGGATACTCTGGGAAATCTTGATGAGCCATTTGTTGAGCCGCTAGCTGAGCCGCCCGCTCGTTCTCCTGACGTATTCGGTCTTGCACCGGATTATAGCCACCGGGCTGGTTACGGCACTGGGTGTTGCTTGACAAAGCTTCTGACTCCATGTGCCTACTGTAACTTGGACTCCCGTTTTGACGAGGCGGTGCTAACCAAGGCGGAGGAATTGAATGAATCCTGTCCCGGCTATAAGAATAAGTCTCTTGCTGAGCCAGGGCCGTCTAGATAAGTTCTCTGACCCTCCGGGTCTCCATCGTTGTCGGGTCATCACCGTCCACTGGGAGAGCCGCCAAGCGTGCCGATGCTGCGATTAAGTTCTCCATGGGGTTGGAAAAGTGACCCGGCGGTGTCAGCATGTAACGGGGCGGTGCCATGCTCCCATGAGGAGGTGCCATCTCCCGAGGCTGAGCTGGTCCTCCTGTTCCGGCTGTCGTAAACTGATTTGCATCTGGCGGGTTACTTGGGCCGGCTCCGGGTGTAGCAAAAAGATTCCAAGGATCATAAACCGGAGGTAAACGGGACTGGGTTTTCTGATGTCTCCTCCTCATCACCTCGTTAGACGGGTTTAGGCTCATCGTGAGCTGGTAGGCTTCTGACTGTAGCCGCTGTGCCCGCGCATCCAAAGCCGCCCGTTCTATGGCTAACCTGGTGTCCTCAGCTGCCAAGGCTTCCTTGGCCCGAGCTATCTCCTCGCGCACCCGTGCCACCTCAGTGTCATGCTCATCTTTATTTGCTGGAATAACTGGTGGCGGTTAACAGGGCCGTAATCTTATCCATGAGATCTATCAGCACCTGAGCCGGCGGGCGCACAAGGCCTCCTGCCCCGGCTGCTCCTGTCCCGGACGTTATTGCCGTATCGGCTGTAGAGTTTTGGCTGGGTTGAGTCCCAGCCATGAAGACTCCTGCCCATCTTGGCAGCTCATAGGGGTCCGGAATACTGGTGCCATTGGAACAGCCCCCGAGCACGCCGTCTTGCACTTGGTACAGCGAATCTATTGAATCGACGGACGAATCACCGTCAGAGAGGACGGCCGTCTCACCACCATCTTTAGATCCTTCAGAAAGTTCCTCTCCGTGGATGCAGCCCATGAAGGAACGCTTCATGACGGGTTGAACCTGGGCCTTTCTCGCACGCTGAGCCGTCTCGATGAGGTCGGTGTAGTTGTCCGGCTCAGGGCCCGGCTCACCAATCCGGCCGATGAAGACGTGGATTCCGCCGAAGGGGACCCGGTACCCGTACTCAATTGAGCCGGCGTCGGGGCCCCCGCCTTCGTCGTTGATGTAGATCTTCCCGCGACAACTCTTGGTCATCCAGCCCACTATGTATCCCTTGAGCCCTTCGAAGTTGCCCTTCAAGAACTCAAATCCACCGTGCGCTAGCCCCATGGTGGGCGCCAACTGTCGTGGAATTGTCACGTCAAATGTCCTAGTGAAAGGACTTAGTTGTGGAGCCATCGCAACTAGAAAGCTTGAAGGGGTTAATCAGGACAAGAGACACGAGAGGTTTATACTAGTTCGGCCCCTTACGGTGAAGGTAAGGCCTACGTCTAGTTGGGTTGGTATTGCTTGATGTTTCGATGACCCGGGAGCGAGATACGCTATGCCCGGTTCTCGATGAGTTGTTTCTTGCCCTAAGCCGCCAGCGGGTCGTCCCCTTATATACAACGGGTGGATGCCCTGCGGCCTACAGATTCCCGGCCGGCTCATAGACAGTGTCCGGCTCGGTGACTAGTTATGTCTACCTTATGTTACAAGTCATATCATCATGGCGGTTATCCACTATGGGCCTTAAGCCGCCTATGGGCCTTAAACCCTTTATTGAACCTCCATCTTCATGCTTGGCCTTGGGCTTCTTTCTGATGAGTCCTATTTGCGTAACCCGGCCCCTCCTGGGCGTCTTACACAAATAGTTATATCCCCCACACCGTCCGAGAGCTCCTTCTCGTCCACTCCTCCCCCGACGCCCTAGGTGAGCTCGTCCCTCCTGCCTCTAGCCATTACCATCCCTCCTCCCTCCTCCTCCACGCACCACCGGCCCTCCTCCCTCCTCCAGCCGCCGTTGGCACTCCTCCCTCCTCCTCCACCCTCCGCCAGCCCCCCTCCTCTAGCCACCACTGGCCCTGCTCCCTCCTCCTCTAGCCACCGTCGGCCCTCCTCCTCCAGCCGCCGCCGGCCCTCCTCACTACTCCTCCTCCTCTTCCCTCCCCAGTCCTCCTCCCTCCTCCCTTCTAGGGTTCGTACTAGTTTATAGTTTGAAAATATTCTAGTTTATAGTTATAGTTTATACTTTATAGTTTATAGTTTATATATTATAGTTTGTATTTTACTACATTTAGTTGGTAAAAAATGTCCTCTACTTGTTATATTCTGAAATTAGGGCTTTTTCTAGGGTTCATAGTATATTTTGAAATATATTTCAGCACTGAAACTCTAAGTTATGTGAAATTACAGCATTTTTCTATGGTTCAAGAAGTAGACATTAGGTAAAAAATGAGGATAATAATGTTCTTAGGGTTTAGGAAACAAATTGCAGACAGTTAAAATTTTTATTTGGAATCAAATTGGATATTTACTTGATAGCTTATGGAGTCTCACTCTGTCCTAAGATTACGATAATAATGTTTTTGTTTATATTTTGTTCTTGCTGAAATCGAGGAACCCCTGCATCATCCCCGCCGTCGTCCCCGTCACCGACACCCTCCGTCCTCGAGGTGAGACCAGCCATCCCATGTTGTTAATTTAATTTAGGTATTTTAGGTGTTTAATCTTAGAACAATGTAGTATGAACCCTAGTTAAGATGGAACCATGTTCAAAATGCATGTTTTTAGTTAGGTGTAGATAATATAATTTAGGTGTATTTAACAAAATTCTATGTTGATTCGTTTTGAAGTGGACATGTCATATTTTGAACATGTCTTGGTATTTTTTAGTTAAAGCATTTATTCCTGCATCGACATCAACGATGCCTATCCCGCATCCTTGTCGTCGACTCGGCGGAGGAGACCTGCTTGATCAGATGGGCCATGTCCGGGACTGGGTCCGCCGGGCTGGTACTAGGAGGTGCTACCTTCCGGGGGCGCAGCTTGGTGAGGAGCTAGTCCATCGTTGATCTGAACCTTCTTTAGTGGCGGTCGTGTGGGCCACTAATGATGCGGAGGCTTTGGTCCCCCGCGGAGGTGGCACGTCACCGTGTCAGCGAGGAGGATGAGCATGTCCGTCGCTACATGGTTGCGTTGGAGGGCAGGTTCAACAGTACCTGGTAGGTTCTTCAGGGATCTCACTGGAGCTTTGATCCTGTGATGGTTCCTTCTCTTTGGGTGACCGCCGCCAGTGCTGATACCCGTCGTTCGCTAGGGTTGTAGCTGTATTAGTGATGTTATATGTATGATACTATTCGAGAGGTATTAGTGGTAATATTCAATGATGTACGGGCGCAAGAGATGACTTAGTTTTTCTTATTGAATGCATGCTAATTTGAATACTAATTTTGAAATGTTTTAGTTTTGCTTATTAGTGATAATATTCAACGATGTACGGAGCCCCTGCATCATCCCACCGTCATCCCCGTCACTGACCCCCTCTGACCTCGAGGTGATCATCAAGTTTGAATGCTCATATGATGTAGATATAAACATGTATATCTTGTGTTGCTCAAATAGGATATGTGCCTGCCCAAGTGGCCAACCATGTTTGCAGGTAACACCTCCGAGTGGCCTATGTTTTGCCGGAGTGTTGATTAATATCTGTTCCGGCAAATTTCAGGCACTCGATATGTCCTTTTTAGCAAAGGTCTTGCCGGATTTTTCCATGAATTTTGGCATGACTTGTGCTAGAATATGTAGGAAATATCGAGTGGCCTGGATTTTCTAGAAAGATAATTAAATGACATTTCTGGTTGACTTGAAGTCTGTCTAGGCTCCATACATGACAATCAAAAAATGAGTGAGGGAGAAAGTCTGCACCATATATGAGAGAGGAAGAATCCCGACTGTTGTCGTGGGGGTCGTTTCTCCTTCTTCTCCTTGTGCTAGACCTTTGTTATGCACTAGGGGAAGGAGGAGTAATGACCACCACCGACGGTCGAAAAATCTGTGAGGGAGTGTGTCCACCATATATGAGAGAAGAAGAATTCCGATTGTTGTCATGGGGGTCGTTTCTCCTTCATTCCTGTGTGCTAGACATTTTGGTTTAATGCACTCGGGGATGAAGGAAGGAGCTACCATCACCAACGGTCGAATATATACACCACGTGAGCTGAGAGTTTGCAAAAAAAGACTCGACGGACGGATAGTCATCCCGTGCCGAATAATAATGATGTAATTTAGTTTTTGTAGTACATATATTGAATTTTAGAAGTTTAATCTTTGAATAAAGAACATAGGAAATGTCGTCGGACGATGAAAGTCTTGCGGAGTGTTCCTGGTGCGGCGACGATCGGGTTTTTTGCTACATGCCTCACCTGGTAGAAGGTCGATGCTTTAGCATTAAGTTCCAGGAGACCTTCGATGTTGAAACGGTACGCAACAACGCAAAGTGTTTTTTCGTAATTAAGCTCGACTTCTGCTTCTTCAACTTGTAATTTTCGTCTTTTACAATTCGATTAGCTTATCCCATGCCATGCAAGACACTATGTCTTGGAGAGGATGGATTTTTGAAGATCATGAAAATATGGAAACAAAGATAGTTCACCTAAGGACCCATCATGGTTTTGGTTTTGCTGTAAATCTATACATTTCTGAGAGCGTATCCCATTTTGGTTGCCCGAATTGGGAAGCACTTTGCAAGGCATATGATTTCCATGAGGGTATGCTTGTCACCATGGATCTTTGTGATCCTAACATCGACCAAGACAATATGGACATTTGGGTCCTTGTTGATACGCTTCCAGTTCTACCTCTATGTGAGTTTCTCAAACATAGTTATTAAGTAATTTATATTGTTTATTTTAAAATAGTTGACAGCTTATTTTCATTCTTCAAAGAATGTGCAGAAGATGGTAGGTATAACCTACTACACCGATGGCGCAGAATTAACTTATCAGGATAAAAATCATCTGATCTCATTTATTACTGATCTCGAGAATTACAATATCTATTATAAAATTCCTGCACATTATGGTCAATACGTGCCACTAGTGCACGTGTTGAACTACGGTAACATCCATGGAGATGCCATGGTAAGATTTTTTACTATTATGACATCCGTGCATATTTTGCATAAATTCTTCTAAAACTAAACTACATTGCTAACTACGAAGTTATTACTATATTTTTCAACAGAAAATCCCGAAGGATTGTGTGCCTCATCTAATGTTTTCGAAAGGTCGCCTTGATGTTATGAGCTTACGGTCAGGTCATCCTACTCATCACTGCTGTTCATACCGGATTTCTAAAACCGATGAAGACATGACAATCAAAGATTGAAAAAATGTATGGTCAGTCGTAGGGAGGTACTTGGAAGCAACATTGTGCGACGCACAAGAATTGGAGACAGGGTAATATCCATTCTCCATAATGGAGAGTCAGGGCCTATCTTGTTTATGCTATTTTACCTAAGAGAGGGTAGTAGGTCCTATTAGAGAGGAGTATGTCCTAGGTACAATGTGTTATTATGTGCTACAATGTGTTAGAGTTGATGATGATGATGATGAGGAGTTGTGATTATGACTAGTGACCAACTTGCTATATGATGTCTCATTGACGAAAATGATGATCATCAGGAGTTGTTATATGACAATGATGTATTACGATGATAAGTTGTTAATTATATGATGATGATGATGGTTTATTATATTATTGGGTGAAAGAACCGCTTATTAGTTTCAAGTGGATGGATCCATCCACTTGAAACTAATCCACGACTCTTTCACCCAGTGTTGTAATAACTCATTATGATGTAAAAACAATCTATAAATTGCTACAGTATGAAAACTTGTATAATGGTGTATGAATACGACATAAAATGAAAAAGAAATAGAATACACAATAATAGTAGTAGCGCGGGCACAAAGGCGCGCTGCTAGTATTTACCAGTAGCACTTCTTACGATACACGCTACTACTAAGTGCGTATAGCAGTAGCGTGTCTGGACCAATGCTACTGCTAACCTTTAGCTGTAGCGCTGCATCAGTAGCGCGGCACCCCACACTACTAATAGACCAAAAACCAATGCTACTGCTAGGCTTTTTCCTAGTAGTGACAGGGAGGAACTGGTCGCCACCATGCCTGCCTTCAATGTCTAGGGGCTCGAGCCATCCGTCCTTTCCAATTCCCCCGTGATGCTGTCCTCCGGCGATAGCTGCGGCTAGGAGGACTCGAAGGAGACTGAGGACGACGTCCTGGAGGAGGAGTCCCCCCTATCGCAGTTCGAGATTCTCCGCAACCTCGAAGACGACGATGACGCCGAAGAGCCCCCGGCCACAGACTCTTTGCGCTTTGTACGGGTCCCTAAGCGGTCGGAGTCCACTCCCCGGACCACGCGATCACCCGGCCGGGCGGCCTCAGGCAAGGCCACGGTAGTACACCCTCCGAGGGGTCCCCACGCCCCAGCACGACATTTAAGGAGTTGAGCTTGTCTTCACCAGGAACGCAGCCGAAGGATGGGGTGGCCCCCGCCGGGGCGGACATGGCTTCTTCGGCCATGACTCCTCAAGCCGACCTACTCAACCCTCCAAGCGGTGACATCGCGGCGGGGCCCGTCGGCGTCCACCCCGACCGCCCCCGGGACATGACCAAGGCCACGCTCAAAAAGAGCGGGGATGCCTCGGCCTCCACTGAGGAGGAGAAGAAAGGAAGTGGGACACACTAGACGAGTAAGTGACCTTCCTTGCTTCCTGACCGGATGCTGATTGCGGACATGCTCATATCATTTCCCCTCTTAACGACCATAAGTGGTGGCGTGAAGAATAAGAAGGTGGGCATCGCATCAAAGGAGCCCCTTATCCTGAAGTGCCATCGTCACTTGGCTGCGAACATGGTGGGCGTGGAAGTGCACCGCGCCGTCCTGGCTTAATCCTTGGGCACGCAGGTGACACCACGCCAGGGTGCTCGGGCATGCTGCCCACTCTTGGTGCCTCGCCGGTGCCGCTCGGGGGGTTGGCCATCAAGGACGCGGGGGCTCATGAGGCAGTGCTCCTCGCCACGGTCGCAACAGCTCTGTCCTGACGGAGGGGGCGATTCCTCAACCCCTAAGGCAGAATCCGACCCTAAGGGCATAGCTACGCAGCCTGAGATGGAGCCAGCCCCCATGTTACAGCAGGCCCTGAAGTTGGTTGCCCTTGTCGTGCCCAAGAGGAACCCGAAGCCTCTGGTGTCCCAAGCCGACCGTGCCATGGCTTCCTTAGCCACGGAGCTGGCCGACGTGCCAGCATCGCCCGCTCAACAGATCCTCATGTTCGCGAATTGCGGCCCCCTTGTCAGGCCCGGGGCCTTGGATGAAGCTTACATCGCCCTCCGCCGGCTCCGAGCTGATCTCCAGGACGCCAGTAGGTGCCTCGCAAGGGAGCGCTTGGGGCTCATCTTGGGGTGGCTCCAGGTCGACATAGCCACCAAGGCGGCCTGGGACTGGGCCAAAACTGCCACCGTAGAGAGCAAGAAGGAGGCCACCGACACCAAGGCGGCCCGTGATGTGGCGCTGGCCGAGGCAGCGTATGCCACAGAACGTTGCAGCAAGGCGGAGGCCAACCTGAAGGCACTCTGGGAGGAGTAGGTCATGCGCACAACAGCTTCAATAGCAGGAAGACGACCTCAAGGCTCATGACGTGCTGCTCACCGATCGCGACCCCGCGCTGTCAAAGGCAGTCATCGACTAGGCTCCAAAGCACGAGCGCCTGACCAAGCTGAAGGAGGAGTTGGCCGAAGCCCAAGCGTCCCATGCTAAGCATGTTTCTAAGGCAACAGACCGACTGGATGTCAGATACAAATCCTTGCCGATGCCGAGGTAAAGGCGGCCAGGGATCGTGATGCCTTCCCTTCACTCGAGCTCAGGGTGCGCCAGGCGCTGTGGTCCATCTGCAGTGGAGGATTTGAAGGACCGCTCGCAACCCCTGAAGACGGGTACGTCGGGCCCTCCTCCCAGCTTACCAAGGGGCTCGAGGGTGCCGTCCCCAAGGTGGACTCCATCCTGGAGGACAAATGTCGCGACCTCTTCTTCGTGGCAGCGACGCGCGTCTTCAGCCACCTTTACCTTCACGACCCCATCTTTAACTTGGACACGGTAATTGGCCCGGTCCCTCTCGAGTCACGTGCTTCCACGACAGCAGCCGTGAAAAGCCACATGGCTGCGCTGCTAGGGAAGTTTACCTGCAATCCTGACACCAACCCTATGGCAACTAAGGCAAGTTGTAGCGACGTCGGAGATGGCGGCGACAACGATGTTGAAGACGAGCCCGTCGCGGCTGAGGTAGGTGGTGGCAACGACCATGGCGACGATGATCCCTCCTCCTAGAATTTATCCAGCGACACTTTTCATGCCTCATGGAGGCGTAAGACTTTGTTTGAATTTGCGATACACTTGGTGTCTGTAATAATTGGTTGAACTCCGTAATTTCCTTTTCGTGCTTTGTTTGCTTCTTGCCGGCCTTTGTCTCTGCATTGGCAGGGCCCAGCCTCGCGCATACCTCGGCCGCCATTGAGAAGTCTAGTCGCGATGCCAGGATGATATAGAGGGGCGAGGCGCTACGTGACTAGTGAGGCCCATGAGTTGCGATGCTCAGGGGTCCACCTTGATGCACGCGCTGCCCTTGATATGTCCATTTTGCATCATGCTTTTATATCGATATTTATTGCATTATGGGCGGTTATTACACATTATAGCACAATACTTATGCCTTTCTCTCTTATTTTACAAGGTTTACATGAATAGGGAGAATGCCGGCAGCTGGAATTCTAGTCTGGAAAAGGAGCAAATATTAGAGACCTATTCTGCACAACTCCAAAAGTTTGAAGCTTCACGAAGAGTCATTTTGGAATTAATAAAAAATATTGGGCGAAGAAAGTACCAGAGGGGGCCACCAGCCATCCACAAGTGTGGGGGGCGGCCCTACCCCTGGGTGCGCCCCCTGCCTTGTGGGCCACCTGGCAGGCCCCCGATGCCCATCTTCTGCTATATGGTGTGTGTTTGACCTGGAAAAAATCAGAAGGAAGCTTTCGGGATGAAGCACCGCCGTCTCGAGGCGGAACCTGGGAAGAACTAATCTAGGGCTCCGGCGGAGCTGTTTTGTCGGGTAAACTTCCCTCCCATCGACATCACCAATGATCCTCTCATCGAGAGGGGGTCAATCTCCATCAACAACTTCACCAACACCATCTCCTCTTTAAACCCTAGTTCATCTCTTGTATCTGATCTCTGTTTCGAAACCTCAGACTGGTACCTGTGGGTTGCTAGTAATGCTGATTACTCCTTGTAGTTGATGCTATTTGGTTTATTAAGTGGACGATCATATGTTCAGATATTTAATGATAATTAATACTCCTATGATTACGAACATGAATATGCTTTGTGAGTAGTTACATTTGTTCCTGAGGACATGGGAGAAGTCTTGTTAAAAGTAATCATGTGAATTTGGTATTCGTTTGATATTTTGATGAGATGTATGTTGTCTCTCCTCTGGTGGTGTTATGTGAACGTCGACGACATGACACTTCACCATGATTTGGGCCTAGGGGACGGCATTGGGAAGTAATAATTAGATGATGGGTTTCTAGAGTGACAGAAGCTTAAACCCTAGTTTATGCATTGCTTCGTAAGGGGCTGATTTGGATCCATATGTTTCATGTTATGGTTAGGTTTACCTTAATTCTTCTTTCGTAGTTGTAGATGCTTGCAAGAGAGGTTGCTCGTAAGTTGGAGGCTTGTCCAAGGAAGGACATCACCCAAGCACCAGTCCACCCACATATCAAATTATCAAAGTAACGAACGCGAACCATATGAGCATGATGAAAACTAGCTTGACAATAGTTCCCATGTGTCCTCGGGAGCGCTTTGCTTTATATAAGAGTTTGGCCAGGCTTGTTCTTTTCTACAAAAAGTATTGGGCCACCTTGCTGCACCTTGTTTACTTTTGGTACTTGTTACTCGTTACAAATTATCTTATTACAAAACTATCTGTTACCGACAATTTCAGTGCTTATAGTGAATACCTTAATGAAAATCGCTTGGCATTTTCTTCTCCTCCTCGTTGTGTTCGACACTCTTACTTATCGAAAGGACTACGATAGATGCCCTATACTTGTGGGTCATCAAGACTCTTTTCTGGCGCCGTTGCCGGGGAGTGAAGTGCCTTTGGTAAGGAAACATTTATATAGTGTGCTGAAATTTACTGTCACTTGTTACTATGGAAAATAATCCTTTGAGGGGCTTGTTCGGGGTATCTTCACCTCGACCAGAAGAGCAAAGAGTTAATCCTCAACCTACTGAACCTACTGAAAATATTTACTTTGAAATTCCTTCGGGTATGATAGAGAAACTGCTAGCTAATCCTTATACAGGAGATGGAACATTACATCCCGATATGCACCTAATCCATGTGGATGAAGTTTGTGGATTATTTAAGCTTGTAGGTATGCCTGAGGATGTTTACAAGAAGAAGTTCTTCCCTTTATCTTTGAAGGGAAAGGCATTGACATGGTATTGACATGGACTTTGATCAGAAGTTTTATCCTATACATCTGGTTCATCGTGATTGGAATAATATATATAATTTTTGGCCTCGTGAAGGAGAAAGTATTTCTCAAGCTTGGGTTTGTCTTAAGTCAATGTTATATTCATTCCCCAATCATGAGCTTTCAACATAAATTGTTATTCAAAAATTTTATGCTCGGCTTTCTCTTAATGATCACTCCATGCTCGATACTTCTTGTACTGGTTCTTTTACGATGAAGACTATTGTATTCAAATGGGCTTTATTGGAAATAATTAAATGCAACTATGAAGATTGGGAACTCGATGAAGGTAAGGAGTAAGGTATAAACCTTAAGTTTGATTCCGTTAAATCTTTTATGCATATCGATGCTTTTTGTGAATTTAGCACTAAATAGGGACTTGATTCTGAGATAGTAGCTTCCTCCTGTGAATCATTTGCTACTCATGTTGATCCCCCTAAGGAGAAGTGGTATAAATATCATCCTCCCATTGAAGTGAAAGTAGTAGAACCTATTAAAGTTGAAGAAGAAACTATTACTTATAATGTTGATCCTATTGTTCCTACTGCTTATATTAAGAAACCACCTTTCCCTGTTAGAATAAAGGATCATGGTAAAGCTTCAACTGTGGTTCATAGGAGCAATATTACAACACCTACACCCCTGAACAAATTAAAGTTGAACCTAGTATTGCTATGGTTAAAGATCTCTTGGTCGATAATATTGATGGGCATGTTATTTATTTCTGTGATGAAGCTGCTAGAATTGCTAAACAGATGCTAAAGGTAAACATAGACCTGTTTTTGGCATGCCTGTTGTTTCTGTTAAAATAGAAGATCATTGTTTATGTGATATGGGTGCTAGTGTGAGTGCAATTACTCATTCCTTATACAAAGAAATTATGCATGATATTG